>NC_042295.1:15074007-15179897 GCF_901000725.2 Takifugu rubripes | reverse complement strand
GGCTGATCCGAGGGATGAGCGGAGACGGGAGAGGTAGAACAAAGAACAAAGGGAGGACAGCGAGGAGGAGGAAGACAAACTCCATCCTCCACATACTCACCAGTGAAGTATGCGGCGGCTGGAGCGAGAGCGGCAGGGAGCTAACGAGGCGGATCGCTGACCGGTGCCAACGTTCTGCCTCTTAGTGCCGTCGAAATTAAATTACTCCCATCGTTTTCCTTTGCCTCTCTGGTTTGCTCCATCCTTTAAGTCGCCTGTCTCCGTCCTAGAACTTTCTTTCTTCCTCATCTGCCAAGACGTTGACAGGTCCTCCGAGCACGGCTATAAAATATTCTCCCTCCCGCAGGTATGTAATAAATACGCTAAAACCTTGATGAGAACCAACAGATCTTTCTTTTTCCTCACCTCACGTCTGGATAATGTTTGCCGTCTGAACACGTCGGCTTCGCGACGAATCAAAACACTCCTAAACTTTGACACTTGCCCATTTCTGACATTGTTTCAGAGAATCGGAGGGATTTTGCGTAGGATTTTGTAAAAGCAAAGGCCGACGTTTTGCTTGTTAATTGCTAACATCTGCCCGGCAACACCTCTGAACCCCAATAATTCATCTAATTTGTCACCGTTTAGACAGAAACGGCAAAATCCGCTAACTTCTCGGATTTCCAAAGATGTCAAATGTACCGCCAAAAACTGATTTATCGGTGTTTGTTGGCAAAATGGATTTCAATTACTGGAAGATTCAAACACACATGTAAGTGCATACATCCCTCCAAAACACACACACACACACACACACACACACACACACACATACGCTGTAATTATGTTGTCCATTGTTCCTGCCAGAGACTAATAACCACAGGAACATTATTGTGGAGAACATTTTGAAACATTTCCTGTAGATTGAGCTACAATTAAGGCAACAAAAGCAAACAGTTCTTCATTATTGGGACTATTTCTTCTTCTTTTCTCTACTCTCACAAAAGTCTCCTAAATCTCCTGGTCACATCCTTTCAGCTCTCAGGTTCGACCAGGCCGACGAAGACCACGTATCAGGTGAGGAATTGGACTGGGAACCAGCGACGGGGAGGAGGAATGAGTAAAGCAGATGGACGGTGGGGCGACTCAGTGGGTCGTTATTGGGGCTTTGTGGCTTCAGCTGGCCACCATTTCACTGAAGGGACGATTTCCTTTCAAAATGTCGGCTACAGAGTCTGAATTTATGAGAATTCCGTGCTGGCAGATCGACATCTGTTCGCTGACGCTGCCAGTTTGTGTGAACGACTTTAGTTTCTAAATTCCTATAATGTGTCTTGGCTCAGGAGACGCACCAGACTCGTTTCCGAGTGGATTTGATTGACGTGGGCTGAGAAAAGTGTCCCGGTGTGCACGTCCTGGATGCAGCCTGGTTTTTTCTTTGCTGGCTGTGACTGACTGGTGGGTAGTGATTACTGGACTTGGCCCAAGCAGGGGCTGAAGTAAAGACGAATGTGGCGACACAACAACTTAATGACACCAGGAAGCAACGCCCAGGTTCCCCCGAACAGCCCGAGGAGAACGTGCGTGGGTGGAACACAGCAGGAGAAACTGGAGGAGAACGGCTGAAAATAGGCTAAAGTGGAGGAGACACGGGACAAAACCCTGACCCTCTAGTGGTGGGCGGCAATAACGCCATAAATATAACATATCACTGTTACCAGGTTTTTGCTATGTTCTCTCTCAGAACAGCTCGTGTGTGTTTAGAGAGAAATCCTCCATGAAAGCGTCACTAATCGGGGCCAACTGTGGTGGTCAAATACTCCGTCGGGTGTTGCTGACCTTTTAAATGACGACCGACAAAGAGTCAGCAGAGATTTGAACCTTTCCGGGGTTGGACTTCAGCTCCTACCCTCCTACACCCCTTCTGAACGTCTCATAATTGTAAATGTTTGTGAAACCATCAGAAACCATAATTATTTATCGGGATGTTAATGGTTTCAGCTTCACTCTCGTCTCTGCAGTGGTGTGTTGATCCTCGTACTGATCATCAGGAGTGGTTCCATTGAATAGTTATTACCTAATAATCGACGGCTGTTTGGATGTTGCACGTTCCTGCCGCAGCACATACATTTTCTGCATTTTCCCGCTGTCCCTCTTCATCTTCCCGTGATGGGAGCACAGTTTTGGTCTTCATCCCCATTCATTTATTTCAGTTACGCTGACAGCGCTCATTACTTCCTGGGCTGTTGCATCAGGACGGCCGAGGCCTTCGAGGGCTCGTTGCTGAGCGTTATCTGTATTGATGTAAAGCAGACGCATCGCCAGCATAAACCAACGGCAGCCAGAGAACGGGATGAATGAGTGTGACAGAGCGGCCCTCCCTCTCCTCTCCCAGCGTCCATTGGAGAGGACCTCTGGAGCGCCGGGGCAGCCGCTGGGAGGAAGAGGAGGCGGCTTTTCTTTTCAGGGAAGCGGAGAGGATCGATACTCCTCGTAATCGTCCTCCATGTTGACATTTGCCTGCCCCTCCTCGGAGGCTGTTTAAGCGTTGGGCGAAATAAAGCTGTCACAGAGCATTCCGGCCCTCGTCCCGTCAGACGGCCCACGTCCCCTGCAGCCCCCCCTCACCCTCCAGCCGCACCATTGGCTTTCCTGGTGACTAATGGTGCTCTGCCATTGGTGGAGGGCATCATCTGAGCTGATTTATTGCCTCTGTTGATTGGCCCCGGCTAATTAGAAACCCTCTGAGATGGGCTGATGGATCCGCCAAGGCCCATCGCTTCTCTTTCTTTTGCCCTTGGGTTGTCGAGCTGCTGCGGAGTGATTTATCTCGGGCTGTTTCTGCTTGTGTTAGCTGCTAATTAAAGGAGCAAATCAAATGATCAACGTTGGCATGTCTGGGAAGCTCGGATCGTACCAGACCTCCTCTTTGCTGCTCCTGCTGCCAGGCTGAACAAAGGCAGACTCTTCCAGTGCTGATATTCTCGTCCTTTCCACAGCTAAAAATGTTATTGCGTCGTTCACAACCCTACTCCTCCCACCCCTATTTTGTCCATTCTATCTGATTTTAACTTGGGGCAGTTTTTTAGAATAACTCAATCCCAAAGAGGAGACGCTGGCTGCACTCCAGAGGAAAGGTCTTTGGTTTCTTTCAACACCAACCATCTGACCTCAACAGGGAGAATAGTGAATCCAAAAGTGAGAAAGGCTCGGTGCAATCGTTAAGGAGGGAGAGAGAAACTATTCCTCTGTCAGAGGAAGGAGGGCCCCGTCACACACACAATACCAAAACACACACACATTCTTCTAAATTAGAGGGTCCCCACTGTCTGGCGTGCAAAATGGTGGAGAGCTGAGTGTGTCTTCAGAGACCCCTGCAGCTTTTCCAAAAGACATCATCCGTGCGTCTAACTCCCTCCAGACTGCAAACACTGCTGCTGCTGCTGCTGCCGTGTGGTGTGTGTGTGTGTGTGGTTGTGAGAGAGAGAGAGAGCACTTGTGTGCACACACACTTCAGTATGGTGATTAAGCTCCCAAAATTGTGGACAATTGCTCTCAGCTGCAGTTACTCCGGGATGATGTTTTTTTCACCACTCTGCTCTTGTCTTCATCCTTCTCTTGCATTCACCCTTCACCCTGCCACCCCTGACCCCCCAACCGTCCTCCTCCATCCCTCTCTTCCTGTCCTCAACATTCCCAGATCCTATTCTCCCCCACTATTTCATTTTAAATTCTCATGCTGAGTCCAAAATCTTCGATTCCACCACCCTCTCTTCTGAGTATTTTCCGACTGGGGACAGACTCTCCAGTGGGGTTTTCACACGTGCAGAATACACACGTCTAACTGCTCGTCCTTTTTCTCCTCTTCTCCCATGAGAGCTTCTTTATCTCCTCAGTGTGAGTGTCTGTAATGGTGATTGGTGAATCGGAAGTGGCGCTTGTAAGACATTAGAATGCACATCTAAGTGCAGGTGATTAAAATCAGATTAATCTAAACAAAAGTCCAAAGCAACAGATGGGAAACTTTAAAAAATCCCTGTAACTCATTTAATACAGACCCACAAAAAACAGAAGAAATCTGGTTTTTGTGGCTGCAAAATCAGATTGTTCCACTGTTGGCTCAGCCGGCTGACCTTTGACCCCAGGTGCTACATGATTGCACCGTGTGGTCTGTTACCAGGCAGAACAGAGAGCCTCCTTTCAAAGAAGAGTCGCTGTCTCCTTCCTCCGAGACTCTCTATCTGGGAACACAGCAGCTATCTGCCCTTTTCATCTCTGCGTGTCAGCCTCTCCCTGTGTGTTTGAGAGCTGCGGAGGAGCCGGAATGCCGATTTCCCGGCAACAAACGGCACCAGCACATGGACAACGTGCAACGCGGAGCGCAAACGCCTCAGCGAGGAGCCTTTGAATCATCCGGAGCTCTGAGCCGGATCTAGAATTGCTCCAGCCCCCGAACCCCCCAATTTCTTTATGCATTTTCATTTTTCTGAACCATAACAAAATATCTCTTCTTATCCTTTCAAGCGAATGTGTGTGCACCTGTGAGCGTCGAAAGGTCATAGGTCAAACCTCCCGCGAGCGTCTCCGAGGGGCCGCGGCTCTTCCAAGGAGCGCAGATAAAGGCGCCACCTGAGCCTCGGCCGCGGAGATTAAAGCCGCGCCGCTCGTTGAAAATGACTTTCTTGTCGCGGCTTCAACTTTTAATTTCCTTAATTGATTTTCCCGTTGCCGCGGCGGTAAGGGTTTGCCGACACAAAACTAATTGATTTCAAATTTTAATCCCTCTTACCGCAGCGCTGTCGAGGGGCCCCCTCGCCATCGATCTCCGATCCATCCAAACTCGATTAATGTGCTGCAGACCAATGAGGGTTAGTGGAGGAGAAGGAGGAGAAAGCCTCTCCTGCTGGACCTTCTCCTCCTCTCCTCCACTCCTGTCTTGTGTTCTGGAACAGTTTAATCATGCAGCTGCGGCGAGGACACAGCCCGGCTTCAGCTTTCCACAATGGGCCTGTTGCGGCGCTGCGATGTCATTCCTGTGTTGAAAAGAATAAACCACATGCCGGCCTTTGTATCGGCAGGAAGCTGGAGTAATCAACAAGAACCCACACAAACACAGGAAGAACATGCCAACAGCACGCAGAAAGGCGCCAGCTGGGAACTGAATCTGCTGTTAGGCGACAGCGCTAACCGCCGCGGCGGCGTGCTGCCCCCGGATGAAGTTACAGAGAAAATAATTCCCCATTTGGCCGGGGAACAAATGAAGAACCTTCAGAGGGAAGGACGAGGATAACAAGTGTGCCTGCTGCTGAGCAAATGTGCATTAAGCCACGCCCACTAATCATTAACTGCGGCAGCAGCGCAGACGCTATAGGTCCACTTTAATGTTGAAGTACCGGAACGTTCTGCACAACTGAAATGCAAACCAGAACATTCGCCACGAAGCAACAGAACTCCGTCTTTTCTTCTCAAAGCGGCCTCTTTTCTTATGTCACGTCTTTATCGGGGGTTTAATTTACAGCCGTCTCGCTGCTTTTTGAACGTCCTCCTAGACCTTGGCAGCCTGAGCTGGGTCAAATTAAAGGCGCTCTCCTCTGAGGCCACTGAAATCAACCGTTAAAGATATCCTTTCACGATGAGGGTGCGATTACGGACCTGATTTAGGAGACAGAGCAGATGGTCCCGTCGCTGGTCAGCGTGACCACACGCAGCTGGTGTAAATGTCCAGAGGTGGACGGTTTCCAGTGGGGGTAAACAGACGTTAATAAGAAGAAATGACTCTTTCCCACATAACCTGCTGTATGGGGCTGCAAATGGAAACATTCCATGATAGTGGAAGATTTGTTGATGCTGCCAAAGCAGCTGTGCGTCCATGAAAAACACGTCTGGTTATTTTCACTTTTATCATACATGCAAGCATAATACAGGTTTCATGGTTTAAGAAAAATATATGTATAAAGTGCCTCTCCTGCATTTACGGAGGGAAAAGAGGACTTTATTTGTATGGTTCTCATATCTGCGCCTACAGAAAGGCCGCTGCTCCAGCTCTCCTTGTTTAAAAAGCTGCCGTTGGACTGAGCGCTGACATTTAATCTGAAGAAGGGTGTGTCTGCTCAACCTAGCGTAGCGTTTGCACATTTTCCTGCTGCACTTTGTATGGTCACAGTGTCTCGCTGGTTCACAACTGCCACGATTTAATACTGGTTGGAGCTCCAATCTTTCCATCCCCGTGGTGGATTAGCTTTCATCAAGCTTTGCTTCCAGTAGGCCTCCCTCCCGTTCTTTACACTGCGAGAAAATCCGTTTCTGGAATAGTTATTGGTCTCCGCCACTTTTTTCCCCCCCCAAATTATTCCAGGTGCCTGCCAAGTTGACCATCATCCATTCGTCTCCTCAGTTTCTCCTGCTGATGGGAGGCAGCAGGAGATGAATTGAGTCGGGATTGGAAATGACAGGCCCCTTTTACCTCACAGTCGAAGCCGAGTCAGCGGAACCATCCCTGTCCCGCAGGCTGAACCCAACACTGGTGGGTTAAAGAGTGACAGCATTGCGTGTGTGTGTGTGTGTGCGTGCGTGTGTGTGTGGTGTGTGTGTGGCAGGTAGAAACACAGTTTTTCCAGCGTGTTTGCTCCTCCTGAATGCCAGCGCCTGCCAGCTCTTTCTTCGGCACTCTTTTATGGCAGGATGTCATCCTGGCTGATTGCGGGAGCCATTATGATATAAGAGGATGGTCGCTCACATGGAAGCCATCAAATCACGGCGTTGCGCACAACAAATGGCACCGAGTGAGGAGCTGACGTTGATGTATCTATCAGCGTCCAAAGTGGAAGGGAATCAGGGGAAAGAAAAGTTTGCCCTGGATTCTGGGGAGGATGTCATTTGTTTCTCCAGCCCTTATTTTGGACGGAGGTGTGTAACCGAAGCTGCAACGGCTGCAGACACAAACGGGCACTCGGGGAACGTCCGATCTGCTGTCCAGTGAGGAATAAGCCCGCTTTTCCAGAACAATTGCTCTAGTCAAGCACATTATTGGACTGGATCCTGTGTAATAATCCAAGTCTCATTTACAGATTGCTGCATTATGAAGCATTTTCACTCCTGGCTCATCCATCAGACAATGACACTTTTCCGTTAATGTCACTTTTTTTACTCCATTTTTGCTGATTCCTGATGGCACGTGTTTCAGGCTGATTATGCTTTAATGCATTCAGCAAGTTTTGGCCAGATTTGACTAAAAAGTGCTGCAGCACATTAGAGGCTGGGCTCGTAGCTTCGGTCAGCAGGATTGTTGGAGCTTAATTCCGAACATTTGAAGCCCTCGTGATTACTGTAGCCTCGCTGTAGGCATATATGGACATGTTGGAAATGCTAACGCGGAGACAGAGACAGCAGATGGGTTCTTATCATTCCATTGTGTGAAAATCGTATGATGGCGCCAGACCAAGCTCCATTATTAGATGAATGAGGAGTGAGAACATGTTTTTTTCTGACAGCGATGATTAAGCGTATCCCTGTCTGTATCTGTGTTTGATTTTAGAGCTCTTAAATTATGAGAAGTTCTGATGATATGAGATCCAGTGGATTGATCGGTTGCTTGGATAAGAAATGATGGCTCAGTAGAGGGCTAAATAAGAGTTTGATGGTAAAGTTAAATGGACTTTTACACATTTATCTTGAACATGATGAAAAATATTACTTGGTTTGGCTAATTAGCCCATTTTTCTGTCCACTAAATGTCCCCATTAGAGCTTTTACCATAGTTGCCTTTTCATCATTCTGGAAAGCACCTTGAAACAATTCTGATTGTAAAAGACGCTATATAAAATAAAGATTGATTGATCATCTGTATATTACAAAGCACAGGTTCCATTAAAGTGTGAAGAAAGAAATGTGAATAAAAGGTCTTTGCAGACTGTGAGACAGAAATCAATGTGTTGCCATGGACATGAATAAATGAACAGGACCTGAAAACACTCATTATGAGCCTGATAAAACACTGAGATAACACTGGTTAAAAAACAAAAAATCTTTGTTAAAGTCCCCCCCCCACCCCACCCAGAGTGACACTGATGTGTTGTCAGATTGTGCCCAGGTGAGGTAACAGGGGACAGGGCAATGTCAGGGGGGGGGTGACGGCTAAAGAGGACAAAAGGTCTGCAGGGAAAATATGTGAGCTATCATCACTCACCTTGGAAAGAAAACAGAGCACGGTGAAAGCTAAAAGGAAGAGAGGACATGGGGAGACTGGACAGCAGAGACAGACAGAAGTCGAGGTAAATGACAGAGAGACAACTGGGGGGGGGGGGCGGGGGGGGATAAAAGTGGACGGCGGGGAGGGATCAAGGCAGCCTAGAGATCTGAACAGAGAGCACACGTATGAAGGAGGGGCCTGAAACGATGGGTCAAATAATGTTTATGGTGATGATGCGCTTCACACGTTGGTGAACATCTGTGTGCTGCCGCCCCTTAATGATTATTATGGTTCAAGTCTCTGTCATTACACCTCTGATCTTTCCATTCTCATGGCAAAGCAAAAAAAAACAACACATCCTCCTCTGTCACTTATCCCCCCCAAATTGTGCCCTCACAGGCTGAAAACACACTCTCACCACACCCGCAGTGAGCCGCACACAGACCCAAACAGATGATGGACCAATGTTTGGGTGTGTGTGTAGCCTGAGACAGCACACACAGGCCGCCGTTACCGCGGTAACCAAAAGTCCCATCCCGCCGTATTTGGGAACGATCACTGGCAGCGGCAGGCGTTTCCCAACAGCTTTGGACGGGTTCTGCAGGGGGGGGGGGGGCGCCCCCCGCGGAGCCTCATAATCACTCCAATTATTGACCATTTGTCGGGAGGCTGTTGGCCAAAGTTACGCTGATCACAGCTTATTGAACAGATCATAAATTGAACACTGCGGTCAAAGTGCACAGGGAAGGCTTGGTGCTAGCTTCCAGAGCTCTGTTTGATGTCTGTTTCAAAGAGTTAATCAGAGGCTACAACCATCTGCACTGTTCTGTTCTCTTTAACACGCTAAAGGTGATTTACTTGAAGTTTGGTACAAAGAACTGCGCTTTTATGCGCTCTTCCACTTTATTCCCTGTAATCTTTTATAACTGCTAATAAAATGCACCGGTAGGCATTATTTGGAACATGGGTGATTAGTGACACAGTCCATTAAATCTCCCTGTGATAACCTTCATAATGCTCCACAGACCCTCTGCAGCATGTCAGCCTACACACACAGCTAATACCCCCCCCCCCCCCCCGACCTACTCTGTTAGTACGATCCAGAGGAAATGGTGTTACAGACCAGAGGTTGTGTTGACAGAGGCAGAGACAGCACTGAGCGCAAGGTCGACCTTTCACCTTTCACCCCGCATCACCCCCCCCCCCCCCCAAAAAAAAAAAACCCAGGAAGAAAGCAAGGTCATCTAGATGAGAATGTCTGTCAACACACAGGGGGGAATTGAAAACGGGTTCAGAAGAAGGGGAAGAGGGGGAGACAGCAGGATCGGGAGGAGGAAGCCAGAGGAGCACCAGCGAGGGTGCTGACATGTTCGCAGGAATATAAAAAGGAGGACGTTCTTAGTTTACGAGCATGTTGAACGAATCAGGCTCATCAGCCAGTTGGCCTTGGGTGCACGGGGGGGGGGTCTGACGGAGCGCTCCAACGTTTGCCGGAGACTTCCCGAGCGGCGGAGCAACGGCGGAGAGCTGGTTGACTTCATTCACTTGATCTGTCTATTACACAGATGACTGCAAATGTGAGGGGGGGTCTGGGTCCGACACAGCGACCCCCGCACCCCCGCTCTGCTTCCTATCACAGGCTCCTCCGCTGACGGGGAGAGCAGCGCTGTCTGTTTCCTTTTGGGTGGTTTTGTCCATCTGCCTCTCCGCTACCGGCACCGTCCTCTCGTCTCCCCTCCCCTCCCGATTTGTGTCGTCATAAGTGCCGACAGACGAATTTTTATAGCAAGTGACAAACTACGTCCGGCGTCAGCATCAGCTATTAGTCAGAAAGCGTTCGGCTTTTGCTCGCTCTGCCTTCATTTGATCTCCCGTTTGCAAAAATTATCCAGGGCTGAATTTTTTTTTTCTTTCCTTTCTGGCACGCCGCTAAGTATGACCTCATGCCAACTGACACAAATTCAGTGGAACGCATCCAAAATCGGCACGCCGGGCCGAGATGGAGTAACGAGGATGGCGCTCGGCCTGCGTATTCTCAGGCCGTGTTTGAGTTGCACTGTTTAACCCAGAGGATTAGCTTAACTGGCTGTTGGTGTTCTACACGCTGTATCCCTGCGCGCTGAGGGCCGTTTGGGTCGGAGTGTTGGGAGTGCGCGCGGTTTTCCATTGTTGCTCCCATGCACGAGCGTTATTGCATCTGCTTCTACTACCCGGAGTGATTTTCTGCAGACCTCAGAGAGCAGGAATGCTTTTGTGTCTTCAGCGAGGCAGATCCATAGAGCCCCCCCCCCCCCCAAACCCTGCTGTATAGACACTGTAAGATTAGGTGTGTTTACAGGATCAGGGTTTGCGCTGCCTTGGCGCCGTGATTAGATTTCCTGTTTATGCTTAAAATGATAGAAGAGTGGGTCGGTAGACCGTAGGATCAACAGGGACGCCACCTGACCTTGGGGGGGGGGGGGGGTCGCATGTAAACAGGCAACAGTGTTGGTGATCACCGGCTGTTTTTGGGTGATCTTGGCATCATTGTCCAACACAGAACCAGTCACACATCCATCCACATTCTGACCCATCAAACGGAGACACTAATACCATAATCCTGTCACAGTAGCAGAAGAACTCTGTGCTTTCCCTGACCGCTTCGGTGGGGGGGGGGGGCACCCTATACCCCAGCCAAACACAGAATGATCAATACGAAGGTTCGAGGTAGCACCAGGGAGGTAAATCGCCTCCAACTACTGTAGGTGTGGAGTTCAATTTCAGCCGGAGACACTCAGGCAGAGCTGGAGCTAATTGCCCTGTTTTTCTCCAGCCTCTGTGTTTTTCCACCGCTCCGTGTTGGGAAAAACCGCGAGCGGCGTGACCCCCGGACCCTCCGAGGTGAGGTCCCGCGGGGGGTGAGGGTAGAGCGGAGGGGAGGTACGCGCCACAACATGTGGTCACCTCGTTTTGGGCCGAGACGTTTTCCTTTAATTGGCCGTGCAATCTGCCGCAGCTGGGACAGATTAAAGGGGAGGATTCCCCCTCTGGAATAACAGTGGGGAGTGGGTGTCTTCTGGATTAGGACATCCAGAAGATCCCAAATGGAGAAGATGCTGTGAAGCGTATTTATCGTTAAATATGGGAGACGCATTTGTGTTGGACCTCGATTCATTTCAAGGACTCCACAAATTCCGAGGCGCCACTGGTGCTCCGTTCCTCTCTGTTTGCCCTCAACTCTTTAATTTTGCAACTGCTGATACACTGAGACCAGGGGACAGGTAAGGGTGGGGGGTGGGGGGGGTGCGGGGGGGGGGGTAATGGCTCAACATCAAGCCTAGAACCAATAGTCTCCAATAGACACCTTCTGTTCTGTTTGGAGTTTGGAGGCAATGCTTGTTCCTTTAATAATGCTGCTGCTCAATACAATACTGTACTAGAACTCTACTCTGTGTGTGTGTGTGTGTGTGTGTGTGTGTGTGTGTTGTGTGTGTGTGTGTGTGTGGATTTATACCCTCCTGTCCAGCTTTGAAGGGCTTCTCTGGTGCATCAGCAGCAACCTGTCTGATCTGTTTACCTCCTCAGCCGCTGCGTACGAGGGAATGAGCTCAGAGCCTCGACGGATTGCTGAGGAGAGCCTCCAGGTCGCTCCGAGTGTGCGGAAGTGTGAGTCTGTGTGGCTGGCAGGCTGCTCTCTGTTACCCAGATTGATTATGGAAGTGCTCAAGCGCCCACTTAGCCATCACCGAGATGACCGTCTCATCAAGGGGGGCAAGGGAGGTAAGGACAAGAAGTGATTCCAGAGAGGGAACGAATGATTATGGGCAGATGAATGAGGATATTGCCACTAATCAGTGTGAGAGCGCGGACATGCCCTCAAACTTGGGCCCCCAAAAGGACATTTTTTGGCGGAAAATATTAGTTTTAAACTCTTGCTCAAAGGTGATGCTTCCCAGTGTGACCTCAGCCTCTGAACCGGGACGTGACAACCATATATTTTGATAGTTGCAGTGTTGCTATAACAACACCAACGACTGAAGTGGTCGCTGCAGGGGAAAGAAACAAACCGATCCCAAATTCCAGGCAGTGGAACGGCAGCATTAGTGTCCTCAAGGAGCTCATCTCTGAGCCCCTTCCTTTCATTTTCCTTTGGTTTTCATTTCACCATCTGCGTCTCCTCGCACCAGTGCTGCCCTCCCTGGATTTCAGCATTCCTAATCCTGACAACTTTCATTAAAACTGTTGGGATAATCCACAGATTTCCGAGGGAAATTCCAGATGATGTGCCGACCCCCCATGCCTCCACAGCCCTTTGCATCTTTTCCCCCTGACCTCCGAGCTTTCCTCGTTTGGGGCACAACGTTCCTTGACTCTGCAAATGCAGTGTCATTTACATAGTTTTCCCTAATCTTCCATAAATTCTCATTTGGAAAACAAGCCAGGGATGGAGGGGGTGGTTCTGTGGGAGGGAAAATGACCGACATAAAGGTGCTGTCGGCAAAGAAAATATTTCACTTGGGATTTTATTACTCCTGGGCACTTATGGGTAAAAATAAGCAAAGATGCCACTGTGAAACTATCCAAATAATGAGATGGAGCATCAGTATTTTCAAAGCATACATATCCAGATGATTCCGACCTCTGAGCTCCACACTTGTGTATATTTTTAACGTCTATTCCGCAGCTTCGGGGGCTTATTGGGAAGGATGTGGTGAGCCAGTTCAAGCACCGAGTTCCTTTGACCTCTGTTAGACTCGTCAATATTATGGTTTTCCAGGTTCAGGTGTTTGATATAAGGAGCTTCTGGGTGTCACCAAGGTCATGATTACAGGTTTGGGAAACAGTAGTTTCAGGAGTGACGGATCCACTTCTGTGTTTACCAACACCAGCGAGCGCCTTTACGTGGCTTAAGGCAAGAATGTGAACGGGAACATTTTAAAATAGCAGCTCTCTATGTGTTAGTTAGTTATTTGACCATTATATGTTGTTTACATTAACTCATCCAACACATCTCCACAAATCAGCACCGTATTTCATTTAAACATCGCACTGACACTAAAAAAGAAAATCCCCAAATCTGATGACCTACCACAAAAGCAGGGGCACTAATGGAGGTATGCTAGCATGTGTTCCACCCACATACACAACGCTGAATCACTGTGATGCTCATACGTGACTCTGAACACCAACCGAGTCACCGAGGAGGCTTAAAACAGAACCTGGCGTTGGTTTTGTGCCATTAGTCTCCACATTTTAGTGCCTATTGTGTTGTCACTTCTTGTCTTCCGTCTCCTTCAGCCAAGATGAAATGGAGAACCTTAAATCTTTCCAAATTTGGGCCTCCTCTCTGCACCTCACTTGTTTTTCTGCTTCTCTCATCTGTCAGCTTGGAAGCGGTCCCTGCTTTCCTTTTTGGTTTCTACAGTAATGATGTTCTTTTGTAAATAGAAATAATCATCCTGTAATTAGGCTGCGCAGTTTGGAACTATTAGCAGGACACGGTGAGTTGCTATTCCAAATAATCCACACATGAAAGCAGCACAGAGAGAGACACAATTATTATTTCAAAAATCATTTTTGCGTTTCATTCTTCTTAGTTTTGCTTATGCAGTTGCTAACGATTCCTAGAAAAGTCCTCAAAGATGAAGTCGTGCGATTTAAACGTGAGCAGGCCTCCGTTTGAGGAGTGCTAATTTGGCTGTGGTGACGATTCGACACATTTTACACACTGGCAGATGGATTGGACCAGCTCTTCCAGATCGTCTGTACGTCACAGGAGGACATTAAACACTCCCGTGTCTGACAGAAGTTTGGACAAAGCCTTCATGAATAATTTAGCCTGTCTGGTGAAGCACTTTGCTCCACGCTAAAATATATCAACCACCGTTGGGATGACCTGTAAATTTCCTACGGACATTTATGACCTGCTGATGACGTGTAATGGCTTCAATGATCCTTCGACTTCCTCGCTTGGAGGGGACTTTTTTTTTGATAAACCACCTTCCAAGTTCCTGGAAGAAGATAATTCTGCTTTAGCCGCAAGCTAAGTTTTCAGTAGCAGCGCGCGAGACATCCACATCCCTTCAGTTGCTCTTGGTGATGTTGGTGTTGGAGGTAGGAGGTAGATGTTGGAATTCTGTTTTCCAAATGTGTAGGAAGACAATCAACGGGTTTTTCCTCCGTCATCTGCATCCAACAGAAAGGTTTCACGTCTGAGGTCATGAGAGCATTTGATGCTGATGACTGTGTTTTTTGGCTCCGGCCGCTGAAGTGTCCGGGGAAGACAAACGAGGGCTGTCCGAGACCTCCGATCAAGTTCAGCGGAAAAACACTCGAGAGTACAAGTAAACACGGCAAACAGAAAGTGGGTCAGAGGTCTTCTATTGAGAAAGATGCACTTAATGTAGGCGAAACAGCCCCGCTCCGGAGCCTGACGCTCTGCTGGCGGCCCGTCCTCCGCCCGGCCCATCCGTCTCCCCTGGATGAGGCCTGCGTCTGGACTTGTGTACCATGTAGGGCCGTGATGTGTGATTTAGGCCAAGCTTTGCTCCAGAGGTGTTGTGGTGCTCGATGATGACAAATGGAGGCACCGCGGTTATGACATGTTTAAAATCTGGAGAGCTCTGTTTACAGCCCAGGCTTTTGTTCCAGCCCTGCGTTTGTGTTCTGACAAGTAAAACCGTGAATTATCCAGAATGTTGCTTTGGGGGATGTCATGTTTACTGGAAACAAAGTACGGGGCTTTGACAACGTGATGATGTCATCAGAATGCTGGAATATTATTTTGTCATGACCGTAACTGGGGTAAATCTGGTTTGACGTTCTTTCTTTACAACTGTGGGATGATTCACAACGTTAAAGTATTTCAGCGATTCCACGTTACAAAGACGTTTTCGTCTAAAACTCTTTTTGATTTGTTTTATTTGAAATTCTCTTTTAAGGCTGGACCATGTGTACAATGTGTGCCGTGGAGGATCATAAGCTGAACTGACAGGTTTATGGTGCCAATGTGGTATTCATCTGTATCTGCGCTCCTTCCTGAGCTAGCACGGTTAGCTTTAATCAGCCGGTGTCATTCGTCACAGGGCCTGGCCTTCAGAGGTGAATAAAAATGAAGCATTTGCAAAGTGAGCATCAAACAGAGAGGAATGAATCATCGGAATGCAACAATAGTTCTGGAGTTTGTAAGTTGCAGCCCGGAACAGCAGAGATGGGTTTCACATGCTGAAGGTCTTCAGAGATGCCTACTTCCTCCTCGCCCTCTCTCTTCCCATCCCGTCCTCATGTTCTCCTCTTTTTCTGGCAGCAGATCAGTACCCCACCGACTCCCACCGGGTTCAGATTAATAGGAGACAGATCGAGCCCCTCTCCTCTTTTCTTTCTTCCGTGCTGGTGGAATGTACGGCAGGTGTGATGGACCGTCGCTTCACATGTGCACGAGAAGCGCAGTGTCATTGCGATTCCGTGACCGTGCTGTCTTCTTGTAAACTCCACGATTTACAAGAACGTTAATGGGATGTTGGCTTCACAAAGTGCTTTTACTCTTTATAACAAACAGTTTAGTGGGGTGGGTGGGGTGGGTGTGGGGGCCTTACATATACACAGGCTGGAAAATAAATCCACTTCCAATCTTCTGATGGCTGACAAACGCATACGGCTTATGTAGCGGGTCATCTCCAGCCACTTAGCAATGACGCTGCAGGTACCTGCTGCCATAACATGCTGCAACGGTAGCACGGCCCCGAGACCGCTCGGGATGATTAGCATCACTGCTAATAACATCGCTAATTGCCGTGAGAGAGACACCCAAAAACAAATTGCCTAAAAGACAAACAAGCCTCCCACAAACATCAAAGGAAAGCTGTTCATCCCTCCCTCCGATTATCCCTCCCTCCCTCTCAATTCGATGTCCCTCCACAAGCCAGAGCGGGAAATTCCTGTGAAAAATGTAGCAGGAAAATACACACGGGTGTATATGAACCTAAATAAACCTCAGAAGATCGCGTCTGCAGCTTCCCTGCTTGAAATCTGCAAAGACTGTGGTCCCAGATGAGGGGTGGGGGTGGGGGTGGGGGTGGGGGTGGGGGCGGGGGGTGGGGGGGTGAGAAGTGTAGCTACTTGACCATATCTTGTGACAAAAATGAAAGGAGGTCCTTTTTTTGCTCAAACTGCTTTATAGTCCGCCGTCTGCCAAGAGTTCTTGGCCCGCTTTACAATGAAGCTGAACAGAACCCGGCTCTGTGGGCGTCCTGGGAGCAGAGCAGCACATCAGGTCCAATTAAGATCAGCGGCGGAACTTTTTGTAACCTTGTGACACCCCGAAACCCCGACACCCCCGGCGCCGTCGACAGCCGAAACGCTTGCGTGTTGACAGAAAATCACCTGGGAAAATACCCATATTTTGGGTTCGGATGGTCTTTGTGGCGGTCCGGAGGGGGTGTGGCCTCCGAAAAGATGGTTAGTGGTTAAAAGGGAGAACGGGTTCCTGTAAACTCAGACCGTTTTAACCACTGAAGACGCTACCGAGGCGCTTCTCTTTGATCTGTTTGTGGTTGGTTAGTGCAGATTCATCAGCTTGTTACCTGATCCAACCTCCCATCGTGTGTTCTCGTCCCTCAGCTGTAGAAACACCTACGTTCACCTTTAGTGAAGAAATGACTCTGTGCTTTTATCATTTACATTAAACCTGGATCTCATGAGTTCGCTGCACTGCTGTCGGACACACACACACACACACACACACACACACACACACACACACACACACACACACACACCTGTGTCATCCTTCCTACACTAATGAGTGATGTGTTTGTCAAGGGAGGAGAGGTGGAGCAAATGAAAGGAGAACAGACGGAATATGACAATGCTCAAATGAAAGCGTCGCCTTTCATGTGTCTCCCCTTGTCTCCTCCCCTCGCTCTCTTCCCTTTCTTTCTTTTCTGTTGCCCCCCCTCCCTCTCCTCCCATCCTCCCCTTCTGCCTCAGCATTGTGTGCTCAGTCTCAAACTGTGAATGCTAACAAGGCTTTTAGCCACTGAATTAATGTACCCAGCGCATTTCACTAATGTGCTACCTTTCAAATGTCACCTTTTATGCTGTTGCTGTGAATACATCACGGCTTCTGCGCATTAATTTTCGGGGACATTCTGCTCAAATTGCCTTTTGCTGCTCTGCAAAGTTCAAATCCTGACCGAAATCCCATCATTCGTCGCCGACAGAGACTTTCTCTGCAAAAAACACCCCAAAAAAACCCAAGTTGGAGCCTCGGCTTAAAATACATGTTGTAGAATTTTCATCAAAGTGTATGACCTCAGTGTGTGTGTGTGTGTGTGTGTGTGTGTACACAACAGGTGTAATATGGGAGAGCTGTGCCCTTTGACCCCGTTTCCACCGGGCAACGCTGCATCGAGTTTCTGGCGTGTCAGGGCAACAGGAGCGGGTCGCGACCAAACGTTTCAGGTCCGACCAGGGAGACGTGTCACACTGACACGAAGCTGATGCAGTCGGGTGTGTAGCAACACCGCTAATGAACACAACACAGCGTTTTTATGCTTTATCCAGCCCGACTGCACATCTGGGAGTTTCCGTCTGTCAGGATCGGTGTGAGAATGTTTGAAGTGGGATCAAACTGCGGCCGCGAGCGGCTTCCCTGCAGCTTTTGCTAGCCGTGCATTTGAAATAAAGTGTGAATCCTTCAAGGAAAGACTTTGGCCAAACGCAGATCTGGGATGAGCTGGAGCCCTCTGACACGTCTCATCGCTTGTTGCTATAACTCTGAATTATAATCTGATAATGTCATGGGGTGAGAATCCACACCTGTGTCACCTGAGTTCACCTGTGGTGGAAACCTTGACCCCCTCAGGGCTGTGTGGTGAGTTCAAAGGTCAAAATGAGCTAATGAGGGACTAGAAGGTCATAGGTGGGAAACGGCCCCTCGGGAAGGTGTGCTACTGTTTCACTGACAGTGTGGGAAGGCGCCATTGGAGCGCCGGGAAAGGAGGGATTTAATCCTGAAATAAAAAAGGACAGGAAGCAAAAACTAAAAGAGGCAGCGGCTCTTTCCCAAACTTTCTGCATGCAAGCTGGGAGGGATGAAGGGTAGGTGAAGGAGGGATAAAAGGAAGAATGTTGTTTTAGCCTTTTGATCCCCCCACTTCCCAACAGGCCTCGTATCAAACAAATTACCCAGAACGCACCCTGGCACACATCAGTCTCATTATCCATCTCTCCCTTCCCAGAGACGCTGGGTAAATATGAGTGTCTGCAAGGAGACGAGGAATCAACAATGTAATGAGACCGTTGATGATGAGGCAGTGTGTGTGTGTGCGTGTGTGTGTGTGTGTGTGTGTGTGTGCGTGCCTGCTGTTTACCTGTCTATATTTGGGGTTAAGCTGAGAGAGGAATGAAAAGAGGACAAGAATACACTGTGAAGTGGCTGCGGTTATTTATCCTCCGGCTGGTCAGCAGCTGTGATATGAACCACGTGGTGGAGCCGCCTCAAGGTTTGAGATCCTAAATTGGAACCAAATCGTCTTCGGAGTCGAACCCTTCGGAGCGGCGTTGCATTTGTTTGGAGCGAGACATCGGAACGCCCCCGAGCGGCGTTCCCTTCAGGTCTCCTGAAACATTTGTCCTCGTTCCTTTCACCCCCAACATCCGTCTTTTTAAAAGTTTCAAGTCACAACTGCTCACAGTCCACACTGGCCTCCTTTGTCCCCCCGTACAAGCCGGCCTTTGTCCACGGGACACGGTGACAAGGGGACCTGGATGTCAACACCAACAGTACGGCGGCGGATCATTATGTCTGGTCACGGGGTCTGTCAGAGGTCAGAGGTCGGGGGTCGGGTCCCCATTATTATGAGGAGTCTCTTCTGTCAACAGCTTTGTAATAAAGCAGGTAGAGACAGAAGGATGTCGAGCACCTAGAAGGTCCTGCGGGGGGGGGGGGTCCCGCCTCTGTCTCCAGCTGACGTCGGTGAAGTGAGGACAGGCCACGGAGACTGGGAGCGAGGGCTCCAGACAGGGCGGGGGAGGGGAGGGAACGTGATAACCTTGTCGCTCCTTCTTTGCTGTCTGCTGGGTGATTTAATTTGGCCGCGCCGTCACACCTGAGCTGAGGCTCATCCATCACAGGTGCTGAAGAAAACCCCTCCACGCTGGCGCGTTCCATTCCTCCTTTCCACTGTGGCGTTCCCGCTTTTCCCTCTTCAAAGGGCTGTCTCCAACCTGCATCTTTCAACTGTCCGGTGCTTTTATTTTTAAATACAAAGGTCCTTCTGAGGTCCTTTCATTTAGAACTTTACAGTATTGTTCCTCTGTTCTGAGTTTCTCACCTGTGTCGCGTTGGTACAGTCCCAGACGTCCAACAGGGCTTCTGGCTCAACCTGCTTAAAACTAATCAACACATCCTGCAGGGAACATGTGTGCTCGGAACCACAGGGCGACTCCCGCGCACCTGAGTGAGCACGGCCAAGTGGACACACACTCCAGCACCTTCACACACGTGAAGGTCGACTGTGCTGAGAGCTCCGCCCACTCGCTAAAGCACCTTTACTTTGGCCCGACGCACGTTTCTGAAATATTTTCTGTGGCACTATTTGAAATCTTGTGCAGTTCCTAGTGAACGCTCAGAGTGTGATGATTCGACCGTGGCCGCGGAACACGAGGCGCCGCCGGTATCGATCACATGTGGGCGAGCTGGTAATCAATCCATTAACCAGCCCGCTGTTAGTTCAGATGCTCTCACACGTCTGACTGGCTTTTAATTAGCAAAAAACACCACAGAGCTGCCTCACACATGCAGTGTGTGTGTGTGTGTGTGTGTGTGTGTGTGTGTGTGTGTGTGTGTGTGTGTGTGACCCCGTGGACAGCGGGAGAGCCCCGTCCCTCACCTCACACACTCCTGATCTCCTCCACCTTCCCATGGAAGTGTTTTCCAGCCAGGAAAAGGTGCTTTCAGCTCCATTCAGTTCTAAAGAGGAATTTCTGCTCTAAATCCACCTTGTGTGTTACCAAGTTGGAGGTGACAACCTCCACGGGGCGGGGGGGAAATGACACGGGGGAATTGGTAATGAAGGCACTCAGAGTTTGGGAGGGAGACATGTTGGAACACTTAAAACACAGAGCAGAGATGTATTCAGCGCTGATGGGAGACGTGCCGGCTTCTCACCACAACAACCCGGCTTTCAGGCCCCAATTCGCCTCCAATTTTCCTGCAGACGGCTTAAAAAGAGCAGCCGCGTCTGTTCCTTCGCTTTTCATATAGGTGGAAGTGAACTGAAAGAGATGTCACACAGAAAAAAGGCTGCCTACTGCTTTCTTTTTACCCTTTTCCCTCATTCCCCCCACATTCAATTTCAGCGGCCCCCTACCTTCTCCCCTCAGCGGAGGGCCCCAGATAACCCCGCGCCGTCGCATCAAAGGAGAGATGAGAGGAAGATGAATGGAGTGAGAGAGAGAGGAGGCGGAACGGGAGAGTCCCGGGAGGCGGATCAATGAGAGGACGAGAGCAGAGGGTGACGGAGGGAAAGGAGAAGGAGTGTAAGTGGGGGAGAAGTGGTGATGAAGACACCTGAGGAAGAGAGGTAGAAGTGTGCGAGCCGCCCTTCATCTTTGCTCTATTCTGCTGTTCTCCTTTGATGGAGGGATGAGAATAAAGCTTTCAAAGCTCTTGTGAGTCGCCTGTGTTCGCTCATGAGATCAGACACCCGCCACGTTGACCATCCTCTCCTGAGCGGGGGGGGGCATTTAAAGTAGTTGAGAATCACCGTGGTGACCAGGGGCGTAGGTGTCATTCAAAGGGCGGAGGGGCGGAGGTGAGCCCAGACCGCCGGCGACGCACACGGCAGAGGCAAAACGCGAGGTCAAAGGTCGCAGACACGGGTCAGGTGACCCTCGCTGCAGAGAAATGAGAGCCGAAGGTCAGGAGACAACAAAATAGGTGAAGGACTCAAAGGAGACACAATTCCGATCCTCCACAAATAAATAAATAAATAAATAAAGTTGTGTGCCCGTAGGGGACGTGGTGGCCTTTAATCTTCCTCCAATTTAAATAAATCCCATCGGTATCAGAAGATGAAAGCTTCAGACCAACAAAGCATCAGTCAGGGTGGAGTGGGGAGTCAGGAACACTGTGGTTCACCTGTGGAGCCAACAGTTTTGCCTTTTTCTGTGGATGTGAAGAGAAGCCTCACATAGATGTGAGGGGATGTGGTCTCGAGCCAAAGGTCTTGGACCTTTGTGACCCCCACAAGAGAACTTGATGTGGGGAGGGCTGAGTCGAGGAAGGGTTCAAGGAACACAGGCGCAACACGTTAAGGGGGCGGGTTCTTCCAAGGAGGTCATGCGACCGCCGACTGCTGGTTGGGTCGTTAGCAAAACAACCTTAAAACTGATGAAGAGATTTTAAGGAAATCTTCCCGTAAATGTTGATGATGGACCAAGAAACAGCTCAAGACTTTTTGGTGATGTTCTGGATTCCGGAGGGATCAAAGCCATAAAAGAAAGTCAGCGGCTATGATTGGTAGCCTCGCGTTACTGCTTGCTGTCTATACGGGACCACATGCGGAGATCTGACCACAAGGTTTTTCGGTTCATAAATCTGCAAAATCCAGTGAACTGCTGGCCAAAGACGTCACATAATATCCTGTTTTCGAAGCGTCCCGCATCACTAAACGACCCCGCGTGTGGACCTCGGGGCCGGATCTGCGCTGGCAGCCGCGTTGTTTCCACCAGCCCGTCCAGCGCCGAGCGAGCAAACACGGACGGTGCGGCGTTCCGTCATGGGAAGGAGCGGAGGCTGAGCCGTCGGAGGAAAACAAACACGGACAGTGATGAATCATGTGTGCAGCTATTGTCACACTCGCTTCTCGTCTGTGTGTCTGGCCCAGGAACAGCCTTGGCAGTGTGTGTGTGTGTGTGTGTGTGTGTGTGTGGAGTAGGTGCTGATATGTGTGAAACAATGACAGGTTTGTTGCCCCCCCTGTGGTACTGCAGAGGAGTTCTCACAGTTCACACACACTTTCAAACACACACGTAGGTGCTCTAATCCTCGTAAGCCATGTAAACCACAGGAGGAAGCCGGCGCTATTGTCCCCGGGGGGCTCGCAGGGTGTAATTTCAAAAGATAAGCGGACAAATTAGTTGAGAAGTCATTAGGTGTTTGTGTGCAGCATCATGGGAAGGTTCTTAAACGGCTGCCGTTACAGAGGAAACTGTTGTGTTTTCTGAACGCACCATTTCACCCAAATCACATGTGCTTCACCCAAAATACGCACACATCAGACGCTTTCGCGCTGTTAGCATGTTTTGCTCACGTACGTTGGGTTTTGTTCCTGCACAGGAGACTTGTTGTGATCTGCCAGGTGGGGGGGTGGGATGGGGGGGTCGGCTGAACTCGATCTCCCGTGGAAAATCAACAACACAAGCGGAAAAGGGTTCAGACAGCAAACAATCTGTGTTTATGCTGATGTTTACGCCTTTCCCTCCATTTTGTTTGCTTTTCTGAGCTGATAGCGCTAACGTGGGGCCCCCGGTGACATATGCTGGGAATTAAGGGGGGGTTAATAAGTGGCAAAGCTAGTTTTAGGTCTTTGTTTGGAAGGTTTTTCAGTTCTCTGTTGGCTGCTCTATTATTTTTGTAAATCTGTCACTTCTTTTTAATATCGTAAACTCTTCCTGCGTCTCCACCAAATGCTTCTTTATTTTCGCTGCTGTGAGAGTTATAGGTTTGATCATAGCGGCGGAGGCGGTAAACCCTCCAATTTAACGTCATTACTGAGACCTGACGGCGTGCACTTCAAACAACGTGATAACATTTTTCTGCGGTGTCGTTTTAAAAAGAGGCCGTCTCATTCCTTTTTTTGCTAGCTTGCGCCGTTGCTCGTTTCATGTGTAATCAAAGGATGATGGCAGAGGATGTGAAACTGGAATCAGTTTTGCTTAATCGGCTCCTGATGCTGGTGTAAACACTGAATCTGATTTGACCTAATTGGGTTTGTAGTTGGGGTAAATAGTGTAAAAGGAAACCGCTGGCAGGTCCAGCAGGATCCTTCCACTCGCAGCCGCCCACTTTTTTCCCTCCAACGAGGACAGGATGTTGAAACTTGTGCTATCTATTACCGATTCCTATGATCCGATGGTATTTTTTTTCCTTCGGAGTCATATAAATTTCCATGATGTTGTCAGACTGTGCATTTTCCAGCTCGAGCAAGTAGGTAATTTGATTTTTATTTTTATTTTGGGGGGGTAAGAGCATGGGAAGAGAAGAAGGAGAGAAGGGATCATATATATTTCATACAAGGACATTTTAACCAATTTTATGGCTTGGTTTTTTAAAAATAGTTCACATTTGTGGTTATGGATCGTCTCCCCGCTCGTTGGCGTGCTGAGAGCAGCGTTCCAAACTTTCTGACACTCTTGTCCCCCCCCATCATACTCAGTAATGGAGTCACACTGATTGCATTCCGCTACTAATCTAATTCTTCCCTCTTTCAGTCCTCCAGAGACTTCAAGTGGATTCACTTCAGATCCATTTCAGTGACCCCCTCCCCCCCCTCATGCCAGCACATGCTAACTTTGGATTGAAGGGATAAAAAAGCCTCGCCCGGCTCGGCCACTGCGATCACATTACCGCCTTCACAAAAACAAGCTAACGAGTCAGATCTCATTATACGTCCACGGAACCAGAAGACTTCTGCGATCTCCATCAAACCCGAAGGGGATCCTACAATGCAATTAAGATAACATTTATTCCAAGTGCCTACCGCTGCAAATGAAATCAGAACGGGCCTCATAAAAGGCAGCTGCTGCCACCGAACACGATGCGGATTTGCTGCAAAATCCAACACAGACGAAATAAATGATTCATTAGAGCAGCAACTCCTGCGTGTTGATTCGTAACCAGAGAGAAACAACAGTAAAACTGGGCTGCAACAGCCTGTAAGACATCAATCTTCCTACATCTGGAGGGGCTTTGTTGGGAGCAACTCCAGCAGTGCAGCGCAGCATTGTGGAAAAAAGAGCTAATGCTAATGAAACGTTACGTGGCGGCCGTAGACCTGCCTGCTTTAATACAACGTCCATCCCAGACCTGCATATTCAACACCTGACTCAGAACCACATGTGATTGCTCAGGGATTTGAATCAAGTGGTGCATTTCTAATATCTCCCGAGCTCCACGCTAAAGCCCGAGCTGATCAGTCCCAGTCAGTATTCCCGACCTTTGATTGAATTCCAGCACATCTTCCTGACAACACTCGCCTGTTTGCTTCCTACGAGAACTCAAACTTGGATTTGGAATTGTAACTTGTAATCTAAATATCCATTTTAATGCAGTTTTCCAGGTTGGGCTTTTTTTTCTCTCCTCAGAATGGAAGACAATGGAATGTGGCTCCGGAATGATCAATGGCTCCCTTGTTCATAAAGGTCAGAGGTTACCGACGAGACTTGTTAGCAGTCGCTGCTCCTTTGAGGAAGAGGCAGCTCAGACAAAACAAGCTTTTCCCTCCACCTTTGAAGGGAAAAAGGGGGAGAGACATAACAAATCAATCTTGCTGGGGGTTGAGATTGATTGCCGAGATTTCCAAACAGGCAAACAACCGTGGATAGCGTTAGCGTTAGCATTGCACGGGGCTTTTCAACATTAGCTTCATTTTCACGGACTCTGTCCTACGTGCTGCATCGTGCGTCCTAAAGCATCGTTGCTGGACTCACGCCTGCCCGATGCCACAGGTACCTGGTTGCTCAGCGAGGTGTGTGTCGCTACACCTGTCCTCTCCTCAGGGAGGCGCTGCTCCCGGCCAGCTGGCAGAGAGGAGCCGGCGCTGAGGAACGAACAGATTGGGTTAGCGGCAGGATGCTGGGACAAGTAGAGGGCTGAAGGTGAGGGCCAAAATGGAGGGAGAAGGAAAAGTACATAAAGAAATGAGCGGATTAGGAGGGCAATGAAAGGACAGTGAGCAGTTGTATAATTACACGTTAATGCAGGATACCGTGACTCTCGCTCCTCCTCTCGTTCGCTAAATTAGCCGGACTGAAATGAACCCTGGGGAAAGACACTGCAATAACCTGGTGTAACGGAATCCATCCACACTTCACAGCTGTGAGGCCTAAAAAGTGGCTGATGTGAGTAAACAAGGACAGAAACGTAGCGTTTCGGAGGAAAGAGGAACTAAAACTTGGCTGATAACTTCAGAAACGAGGTTTTTAAATCACCCTGAACCCTGTCATGAGTCAGTGGCAACACCTGATACAGGCCGACCTCTCCTCTCCTCCCCTCCCCCCAGGAAAACGAAAGCATGAAATCAACCGAGTCGAGGCAGAGCTGAATCTCGTCCCCCAGACCGAGCGCAGCGTCGGACGTGTCCCGTCTGGTTCTGGTCCCGTCTGGTTCTGTTGTTGTGATCTGGGACAGTTTCACATTTCCTCCCTGACATTTAGGACCGTGGTTTGGAAAGTTTTGGAGTGGGTCTCGGCTTAAGCTCAGGAGATGATAATTCACATTGTCTGGCCTTGGGGGGGTGAGGTTCAGGTTGGGCTGGACCCCAGTGCTGCCTGGGTTCTTCTGATCTGTCTAATTGGCCTTGAATGTTGGTGATCGGTGTAAATATTTAGGATAAAGAGGGCGGCGAGCCCCTGGAGTCACATCTCCAGGAAGTAGAGCGTTAATGCTCCTTTAGTGGAGGTCATTCCACCAAGCCGTTCATTGGAGATCCCTAAAGCAAAGCCTATTAGCTGGGTATTTGCTGCGTGGCGGTGATTTGCACCACGCCAACGCCTAATGAGCTAATTACAACACGCTAACACCCGCTCCCCAGCTGATGCGAAGCTCACTGCGGGCTTTCACCCCCCCAGCGACCACGAGGAGCATTAACGACCATCTGAAACGTAGCCGAACGAGCATTTTCTGCTCAAGATTTGTTTTCTTTTTTCACTTGGAGGGAGAAAAAGAAGCCTAAAAGCGAAGGAATATTTGCTTCTGAAGGTGTTGTTGGATGCCGTGCAGCCTCGTGTGTCGGCTCCAGCCTTTCCACACAACAACGACCTTGTTGTGTTCGCCCAAAGCTCTTTAATCCGAACGCTATCGGTCACCGGGAGAAGCCAAACTCTGGCAGCTCTGCGGAGTTTAAAGTTTGCAGCGAAATCCTCCCGTTTCACAATGGTTCTACTGTATCTCCAAACCTGACGAATTCATTCTGAACATTACCGTCATCGCCGAGTCCCGGTCCTGTCAGCGTGCACTTCGTGCGCTCCGGGCGTCTGTTTTCCCTTTGACTGCATGGATCTGTGGCTAAATCGAACGCAACGTCTTGTCACACATGATCTTACGCTGTTAAACACGCTAGTTCCGCGCGTCACGACGTTTCTCCGCGCCAGCGCGAGGAAAGGCGAGTAAAATCAGATGGAATAGAAAGGCTTTATCTGGGATGGGGTGGCAACTCTGAAATGTGGCAGTGGTTTTGGACCCCATGGGAAGGCCGAGCAGATGAGAACCAGACGGGGTTGAAAGAGACGCTGGGAGGGAGTTGGACCCGGCTCTGGGAGAGGTATGCACGCTCTGAGGAACACCAGCTCTGTGTTACTTTAGCAGCATTAAAACCTGATGCTCTGGCACCGTACGACACACACACACACACACACACACACACACACACACCCACTCTGCTCGGTTCGCATCGGTTCTGCTGCTGACTTTTGTAAACACTACTAACTGTTTGTGTCTCAGTCCTGCAAGTTGAGAAATAACCCTGTCTCTCTCTCTCTCTCTCTCACTCTGCCCCCATGTCTCTCGACCACCCTTCGCCATATGTGCCGTCACAAGCTCGAGGTCTTTCCGCGCATGTTTGTGCTTCGTCTGCACCGCCACGAGATGCATGCACCAATTCTGCTGACTGTGAGCTGTAGGGCAAAGTTCTGACCCCCCCATGTTATGCATTGTGCCCCTCCTCACCCCTCCCGCCGCCAGCCGGGAGAGGGGTCGACCACAGTCGTGTCACTTTCTCGCCATCAAGTTTTACTCCACCGCCTTTGTCAGCGTTACACCATCTGATGCCGGTCCACGTTTCCACAGGGGAGGAGGAGAGAATTCCCAGTCTGTGGTCGCTGGAGATCGATGTATTTTCCCAACGCCGGATTCGGCCGCCCGGCAACACGGCGTCGATCAATTTTTACCGCTGCTTCGAGGGTGTTAATCATGTAGCATGAAGCCGCAGTGTTGCGACGGCCTTAAGCATTAACTGTCATTAAGCCTCCCTTACAGCCCCCCCCCCCCAGACACACACACACACACACACACACACACACACACGACTTATTTGGTGTGGCTCATGCTATCATAACATGCACTTTCTCTCTCTTGTTGACATTATGGCAGTAATTCTACCCATGTCTACCCCTTGTCCCCGTTCACAGGAAGTGAGGTCAGACTCAGTGCATGTGTGTGTTTTGATGTGTCCCCCCCCCCCCCAAAGGGTGTCTCCTTTCTCTGGGAGGTTAGGTTTCAGCCATCGCTGAGGCCTGCTAATTAATGTCACAACCTGCTAGCTGTGTCAGCACCAATTTACCACGCGCACACACACACACACACACACACACACACACACACACACCTGTCACAGTTAATGTCATACTTCTGCCTCTGACTTCTTTCCTTTTTCTTAGTCATTCTATCCCCACAGTTACTTTCCTCCATCTTTCTTTCTCCAGTTTCTCTCCTCCTTCCTGCCTGACATTCCCAATTCCGCGAGCCTTTTCCGTGCCCCCCCTTCTCTTCTTATCATTCCTCTGCAAGCACCCCCTCTTCTCCTCCGATCCATCTCTCCTCCTCCATCCATCATCACTGTCTGCAGCTCTTATCTTATCGCATTAAAAGTGATACAGTAGCTCAGGAATATGAGATGTTGCCCATCAGTTAAAGTTGGGAGGACAACTCGGTCCGGAGCGCCGATGTTTTGTGTCTGGTGAGATGTTGGAAAAGCTTATTTTGGTCCGAGCAGATAACCTCTGCTCATGTAGCGGTGAAGTCATTGGGGGGGGGGGGACGCTTGTCTTTGATGTGGACGGGGTTGGGAGATTCCACGGACCCTCAGAGGTGAGGCGGATGTGGTCCTCAGGAATTAAAAGGAATCTAATGTTAGCGATCCCGTTGCTAATCGGCTACATCAAAGCTCTGTGCAGCTGTTTAATGGCGTCCTCACTTGTCACATGACTCAAAACTCTGACATTTCTGTGCAGTGTGTTTGCCCCCATCATTAGCCTTACTGATGGACCCCCCCCCCACCACACACACACACCCCTCCCTTATTGACCCATCCATCAGCGACCTGTCAGAAACTTCCTGGTGTCATCAATAGCGGGACTTTATCTGGATGCCCCCCCCCCCCCCCCACCTCCCCCGTACCTTACAGCTTATCTGGATACTGTATCTGACAGGAAGGTAAATTGACTGATGACATTCTTGTTTTTCTGTTGTCAAAAGGGCAAAGTGTCCTCACAGGTGTAGGAAGGTGAGAAGAGGACACATCCCCTGATTACGCATCAAGAACTCCCGAGTAATCTGTTGTTTACTCACCGATGACGAGGATTCGCCGCCGGTTTTTAACTTTCAATCAGTTTTATTTTCATTGTTTCTCCTGGTAACACGAATGAAGTCGACGATCTGCACCAATGCTGACACACACCTTTTTGCACCACCGAGCGGGAGAACCTCAGAGACTGAAGCAGAACGGGAGATTAGACGGCACGATGTTCTGCTCTCACGTCCTCCTCAGAAGAGGGTGTCAGGTTTGAGGCTCCTTTCTGGAACATCAGCTCTCAGATGTTCGTGCATCTTGTGCTGATGGAGAGAATAAAAGAAAGAGAGGAGTGAGGAGGAGCGATGGGGAGGGTGACAGATGGACCCAGAGTTGAGCATATGACGGCTTTACACTGGCTCTCTGTGCCCGTGTGTGCACACGCGTGTCCCCTGAAGATGAGTGTATTAGTCTGTGTGTACTGGGACACGCGTGTGTGTGTGTCCGTGCACGTGTCCGTGCACATGTCCGTGCTCTGGCGCAGAGCCAGTGTTTACCTGGGGGTCCTTCTGGGTGCTGAAGGCAGCCACAGGGAGCGTTTCTCCACCTGTTATCCCTCCATTCTTCTCTCGTCACACCAGCGCCTGTCATCCGTCTCTATATTGACTTAACGGTGATAAATCAGAGCCACTGCAGGTGTGTGTGTGCGTGTGTGTGCGTGTGTGTGTGTGTGCGTGTGTGTGTGTGTGTGTGTGTGTGTGTGTGTGTGTGTGTACTTTAGCCACAGCACATGTTGGCTGAGCGCTCAGGGAGGATTTCACACACGTCCAAACTCCTTTGAAATGTGTTTACGTGCTTTTCTGGACTGCTTTGCTCATCGCAGTTTGTCTTCTGAGACGGTTTTGAAACGCTCAAACGCGGCGGCGCCGGTGGCGGCGCCGGCGAGGCCGTTCGCTGCACTCGTGCTTCTTTCTGGCCCCTGTTGCAAACTTCAGCCGCGTTTTTCCGGCACTTCCTGTTTCCCTGGCTCAGGCTGTGATGTCTGCAGCCAAGGTCAGAGGTCGTGCGGAACAGGTGTGCCAGTGCTGGCGCGGACTGGTCCGGCCGCCTCCCCCGCTGTTAATCCGGCACGGCAAGCGAACAGTTTGTTCTATTGTTCTCAGCATCAGTGCGGTTCTGCTAAGCTGCTTTGTCTGGCTGCTACAGTTTTGTAACGATTTGGAACGCCTTTTTTTTAAACCCGATTTCCACAGATGAAGTTTTTTTTAGCGGAGCCAATATTGTTTTTACCTTTAATTAAGGGATAAAGATCTTTATTTCAGTCAAATATAACATACGGAGGCCTTGATGAAGGACTAGTTTAGCATTAAAGCTGCAGCTGCAGGTAAAAATGAACCCAAATTGTCAGCGGATACATTTGCAGACTGCAATCAGAGCTAATCAGTCACTCTACAGCAACATCAGGGGGAAAAAAGGACAAAATGGCAAACTGTGTAATTGTATAAATAATTCATAACATATGAAAGAGAAGAAAAACTGAACAAATATCAAGAAAGCAAACAAAGCGTCTGCACGGCGGATGTAATCGAGGCGCACGGATAAGACGAGCAGCCGTGTGTGGGCCTGAATCATTTCATTTTCTGTTTTAATAGTTGAATTAATGCTGCATATCTTTGTTGGGTGAGTAATGTTCAAATCCCTGCAGATTTACAGGCTACAGGCTCATAAAACTGTGCTAATCTACTACTGTGACAATAAAAATGTAAATGTTTGTGGGGATCCGTGCTGAACTATAATCATCCATCCTCCATGTGTATATTGGACACATTCTTTTGTCCTTGAACCCTGACGTGCACTGTAAAAAAAAACCTCCATTACAGGCCTGCTGGAACAGATGTCAGCCATGTTTTATTGCTGCAGGGTCAGAATTTTTCTTCTGCTGAGATGAGCTGGGGAGAGAAAACGCAGAGCAGGCCACCAGAGGAGCTGAGACCAGTCCAGCTAAAAATGGAAAACCGTGGACACCTCGAGGACCGTGAGTTTACAGTCGAAGGGATGACTCAAGTCCTTCCATCGCACGCTCGTTTCCTCGCTCTGTTCACTTTGACTCGCAGCACTTTAAAAACAGGGGATCTGAGCACATCCAGGGCCCCATAAAACAGGGGACGGCTCTGGAAAAAACTGGATCAGTGTCGGGAAAAGTTGATTTAAAGCTGCATGTAAGCACGTTCACGTATGGAGGGTTTTACAGGACTGAGTGAAGGTCCAAGAGAGGAGACAGTGGAACATGTGTCCTCCCCCCCTGCGTGCACACCTCACCAGCATGTTGAGAAAATGCAGTGTTTTGCATGCGTGTGTGTGTTTCTGAGTGTGTGTTTCTTTACCCGAGACTCCCCTCACGGTGCGTAAATGCCAGGCCGCTTCCAGCCTACAGGCAGGCGCCTCTTAGGGGACGTGAGGATGACTTTTCAAGACACTCCCCCTCCCCCCGGCTTCGTTCGTCTCGTGCACGCGTGCATCAGGTGACAGACATGTGACATTTCATATGGCAGAGCTCCAATTAGACCCGACAGAGCACCTTTTGAAGAGGAACCCCAGAGATCAGTTGTGATTTATTATTAAATTGATGCTAAAAGACAAATCTTTACATCCTAAGTCGAGATCAAACTCAAGTCCGTGTCGCTTCGGTCAAAATAACCTTCAACGGCTCCTAGAAGGAGCCCAAAGTCTCACATTTAACGCGTTCTCTCCTGCCGAAATATGACAACTCATTTAGCAAACAAACAATTACAGCCTGTCCTATCAGCACCGCCGTCCCATCATCGGCCATGTTTCGCTCCCCTGCTCCAATTAATCCAGGAAGTTCCGCTGAGATAAAGGATCTGCCCCCGGCCCGGCAGCCCATTGTCGCTCTCTCGACGAATCCACTCACCTGGTTGGCTAGATTGCAATCAGTGCCGGCTGATTGAAAAGAAAGGACACAAAAGGACAGAGACAAAACACTTAGGCAGCTAACTGGGCCCTCGACACTTTGCCAATTTGCAACAATCCGGAAGGTGCTGATTATCTGTGGATGCAGAGCAGCCGAGTTTGGCCAAACTTGCTGAGGCTGTGAGGCTGAAAATTGTGTTTCATTTAAATATCTACCGAATAATGACAGTCCCTCCCTCCTTTTTTTGCCATAAACTCAAAAGAATTTACAGTCCAGGGACCAGATCCAGACCTTCAGAGTGCTCAAGAGGAATTCCACCCACTGCGCCACCGTGGAGCCACACGAGCGCTTCGCCTGTGGGATACGAGATGGTTGCGTGCCCACTCTCCCCGCCTCTAATTGAGATCTTGATCCCTGCTTGGTACTTAGAGTGGTAGTTGGATTACCACAACACCTCCAGGTTCCCAGTACAATAAAATTAGTTAGCCAAAACCTCAGCGAGCTTAAAGCTTAGAAGGCCTAAGCAGAAACCTTATTGGGGATTATGGTGGAGCCAAGAGCTCCCTTATTTTAGAATAGAAGCCAGGAATGTTCTACATCACTAACACCCCTTTAATCCTTCAGAACGCTAATGTCTGTGTGTGTGTTGGTGTGTGTGTGTGTGTATGTGCGAGTGTAGGAAGAGAGACGACTGGGTGAAGAATCTCTCGGGTTGTGTGTGCATCAACACTCAGGTGAGGGTCAACTGGGGCCGTCAACAGATGGATTGACGCAGTGGTCAAAGGTCATGATTGTGTGTATGGGGAAAAGCTGCGTGTGTGTGTGTGTGTGTGTGTGTGTGAGGACACAACGACCCGCATGGCCCAGAGTTCCCAGCATGGGTAGGTGTTGGGTTGAGACTTCCTGTTTCTTGTTGCCCGTCCCTGGTTCTTGCCATTTGTCCTTGCTCACGCTGACACACTGACCAACTCACCAGTGGATTCCTAATTGGATTGGTTTCAGATTTATTTCAGAGTTTCTCATCATCCGTAAGCTGCCGGTTCAATCAGTTCAGCCGTTTTTTGACAGAAACATCTCATCTAATTCTGGATCTGCACACTGTGCCCCAAATGAAACTCACATTAAACACGTCACCTATAGCCTGAGAGGTTATATGTCCAGTTGGACAACAAAAATCAGTCCATAATGCACGGTAGAGACAGTCATCAGAACCATTGTAATATTTTCTGCCAGTAACAGTGTGAGAATCCCGGACGTGTGAACACGCTTCATCTGAAAGCACATGTTCCTCTACAAAGAGGAAGACCAGCATGTCCATGTCCATGCTGACATGGCTCTGTCAGCAGAAACCTTCATCCTTCAGTGTCCTCAGTAAAAACAATAGAGACGTGAGAGAGGCCCTTTATATTTGTGGATAAACATGCTAAATCTATGGTGAGCTATCATTTTATAGCTATTTGCTTGTGCTTGTTTTTTTTTAAAAACACAGTATGAACTCAAACAATAAATTTGCTGGACTTGGAAATGCAAGATTTCGGCATGATCATAAAAAATTGCGGCCTTTGTTGTTTTAAAATGAAGTATAAACCTGATTGAAATGCAGGCGAACTGAAAATGCTGTTAGCATGAAGCTAAGAGGCTAAAAACCAGAGTATCATATGTTTCAATGAAATGTATGTCAGCAGAGAAAATCAACCAACTTCCTGGAGCAGCTGGTCCTTCAAAGGAAATGACAGGAACAATCAGTGTGTGTGTGTGTGTGTGTGTGTGTGTGTGTGTGTGTGCGTGTGTGTGTGTGTGCAGACCCCACCATCAATAGATGTGATTTATGTTCCTGGATGTGCCTTTTGTGAGAGGTTAAACCCACCGGCGTCTGATGATGCTTTCATATCGCGTTTCCCTGTGACACCACCTCTGTCTTTTCCATCCCTCTCATCTAATAAAGAGCGCGGAGCGACGCGCCTCTGACATCAGACAACATCAAAGGACGCGCGCACTTTACCTTCCGTGCGTTCCCGCCACTTTGTTGCTCTGCTTCTTGGGCTCTTTCATCCATTTGCACTGACTGCAGTGACGCACGCTGATGATGAGGAGCATCAAAAGACGTGCAGATCGCATCTGTGTAAGCAAATTAATCCCTTAAGTCTCCGCAGGACTTTGCACAGACGTGTGAAACAGTAATGATGGGATGTTCTCAATGGGGAAGACATCCATAATGCATGAGTTTGAACCTCGTGTTCCTTCAGAAAAGCCTCTCCTAGCATCTTCGTACAGATCCCAAATCTTAGCGTGGGTCTCTTCATTTCTGAGACCAGGCTCATTGTTATTTTATGAGCGTTTCAGTTACGTCTGTGATTCCTGCCTGCAGCGTTACCAGGAAACGGCGATGAGACGTCTCCCAGCGGACCGGCTGGCAGCAACACCAAATTTGAAAGATAAAGATGTCTGATGCTGTTTGATCTTCCATTAGACTGGTCAGCCGGCTGCACGTCTCTGAGGGCTATAAATGATGCATCACCGGTGCTGAAAGGTACCTTTCCAGCTCTGAAACCTCACATGGTCATAAAATGGCCGCCGAGCACCGAATACTGGAACTTTATGTAGTCGATATGAGATGATTCTGAGCACAAACCTTCGACAGGTCCTCCAGACTGTGGAGGACGCAGGTCAGTCCAGGGTCAGTTAATGGGGCTGGGTGTCCTGTGGGTGACTCCTGAGTGCTCCTGGAGGTGTCCGGCGATCAAAGCGTGCCGGCGCTGTGCACAGGACTGACGTGCACAGCGCCCCCGTGATGAAGTGCGGCGTCCTGTCCTCCTCCAAGGACCCGCAGTTCAGGGTTTTCATCAATCACCACCTCTCCTGCTTCACTCTCGCTCCTTTTAATGCCGCCTCACCCTGTTTCTGTCACACGTCTCAATCAAACCGTGGTCTCGCCCTCGCCGTCCGACGCCACTCTCCTGATAAACTTTACTCAGATTCCCGACGGACCTCCAACGACCTTGTCTTATCTTTTGAATCATCACCTTTTCTCCAGCTGAACTGCCTCCGCCACCACAGCTGTCCCCGCCGGCCTCCCCTTTAACTTAAGGCGGGTCCCGTCTGATGTGCGGCGTCTGCTGCCAAGGCCGCCTCCTGATGATTTATGAGCGCTCTCACTGCAGGTGTGTCTGCCCCTGCTTCACCTATCAGGGAGCCACAACTCTTCCCATTTCTCCATTTCCTTCTGGGCTTTTTTCCTGTCCCCAGCTGTCAACTCCATTATTTCCTGTCCAGATAAGCACAGGTGTGTCACAGTGTAGGAGATGAGGTCAGTGGCAGTCCCACTCCAGAGACAACTAGTAGTGTAACGCTAGGACCAGCTGAACCAGCTGAACCAGCGCCGGGGCCGGACCGCTTCCATTTGCATCCCTGGGAATTTGTAAAAGGTGAAAGAGGGGTTGAAAATGGCGTCTAGAGGGAGGAAAATATGTCGCCCTGTGGTCCGAACTGCTGGCATGGATGGAATGTGTGTGTGTGTGTGTTTGTGTGTGTGTGTGTGTGTGTGTGTGTGTGTGTGTGTGTCCATGCATGAGCAGCCAAGCTGTTGGAGCGTTTGTGGTCCCGTCATGTGTGGTCGGTATCCTGTTTGGGATCTTCCTCTCCCACTTTGCAGCGTCACCTGAGACGGTTCCTGCCCCTTCTGCCCCTTCTGCCCCTTCTGCCCCGAGGCCTCAGGTGTAGCCGACCGATACACGACCCGCCAATCATCTCATCAATAGCCGCCAATCACAGCACTCTGCGGCTCAAGTGTCTCTTTTCTTCCTCCAACAGTCCTCCCTTTGTTCCGGCTTGTTCTCTGTTACCGTTTTTCAATTCCAGGACTGTTTCTTCTCCGTAATCAATTTGCACAACACGGGCTATTGTTGCTTATTATGGGCTGCTCCTGGAATTCAATAATCATTTTGGTTCTTGTTGTGATTGGTAACCGAGGCCTCGGGGTTCTTGTGTGTGTTTTATAATCCGAAGAAAAGGAAATCCTTTCTGTAGTTGGATCCAAAGCCAGACGTTCACACATCCACATCCAAGAGTTCTCAAATGCTGATTCATCACACTTTTCACATTTAATCCACAATGTGGTGACAAACATGACAAAGTTTCATGCCCGCCGTTTCATTTCCTAATGGTTTGGACCTGAGCTCTCTCATTCGTTCTTTTTTTTTTCTTTTCTTGTCATCTTTCATCACTCCCCTCATCTGTCTGGGCTCTGCTCTCCTGCTTTCCTTCTTTCCTCTTTCATTCCTTCACACCTCTCTTCCTGCCGTCGTTGGGAATAGGAGGTAATTTACAGCGATGTAGGTTAATGACAGTGGAGACTCGCCTCGGCCACAGCGGCCTGGTGTCTGGGAACATGCCTGGAATCCAGAGTAGGACATCTGACATCTTCTTCCTGTATGAAATGATGAGCTCTGAGCAACTCAAAGCACTTATTATTCGCTTAAAGCTGGATAGAACTGGAAAAAAAGTGCCCTTAATTGTCCTGATTTTATTATTCCCCAGTTTCACCGCACTTGACACACCTCAACTTTGCTTCTCTTCCACCAGAAGGAGAATTTGGTTCATCAGATGTGATCCTTCCGGCTTCCCAAGTCCAGGAAAGTCCCGAGTGTTTGCAGAAAACTGTCAACAGTGCATCAACGTCAGAGGTTCAAACTAGAGACCCTCAGCATGGCCGTAAATTCAGATGTCCGAATTCCTACGAAATAAACAAAGACGTAATTGATGGAGTAGCGAGCGTAAATTAGAGTTGTGAGATGTTCTTTGAGTGCTGCACCTATGTAAATCTAGTCCTGATGGAGGCTGGCTAACATCCGTCTGCATATAGAAATGTCATTCAGAGGAAACATCGACTCTCGTTTGCCTCATCGGCCTGTTGCCTCCTGAAGCCGTGCATGCCTTCTGCTGTTCACCTGACACCCAAAGAGAGCGCTCAGGCCTGAAACAGCCACTCTCTACGGCTGACCGCCACCTAAACGGATCTCTTCAGGCTCGGCGAGACTGCCCAGCCCATCTGTTATTACAGTCCACAAGAGAGCATTAATCGGGCAGCTCTTAACCATGACAGACCCCCTCTCGGCCACCCCAAACATCCCTCAGTTCTCACACAGTTGTTTATGAATGTCCGGAGCGATCCGCGGAGGCAACACAAAACCCTTCTTTGTCTGACCGCCCCTTAAAGACGCTCCGGCGATTAAAAAATCTCCCCGGTGGCAGCGGCGGAGGCAGAGGCTGTAGCACCCCCCGCTGAGCTGTGACAGGCCGCTGTTTACCAGGACTCAACGTCTGTTCTCTTCCCCCCTGACCTCCGTCATCTTTGCTTTCTTTGCCCGTGATTCTCCCACACAAAGGGAGGCCGCTCGGAGCAAGCGGGAAGCCCCAAGGCAAACAGAGGCCCGGGCAGGAGGACAGAGCGCCATTGATGGCCCGAGTACTGACGGGAATCCTGAAAGACACCTCCAATGGATGGAAGGAACTGGGAAAGAAAGAAAGTGCCAGATCAGCATCACTGGTTTCATGACTGTGAATATCTACCATTTTCCTCCAAATCAGACTTAAGGCTCATTATCTATTCAGCAATTAGGGAGAGATCTGCTCATTATCGAGCCAATTATTCTGCCCTAATAACAGGCTTAAACCATCTCATTTTATCAATCTATACCATTTAAAGAGGCGAGTGCTCGATAATGGCTGCAAATTGAAGTTGGAGAAAGTTGGAGAGATAAGAACAGAGTTGTTTAGACTGCTGTGTGCTGCCATGCGTGTGGGAACCTTTCACAATAATCCGCGCACGTACGTCAGCCCGTCTGTGTGAATCTGAGCTCATGTGAGGCGGCGTGTGTGTGTGTGTGTGTGTGAGGCGGCGTGTGTGTGGCAGCAGCGACGGCAGCGGTGGTTCTCAGTGCAACATTGTCCTGTGGAGATAAGAGGACAGGGTCACAACTGTAAGACTTATCAAAGGGTCCACGCACCATTACACAGCTATTCTGACCCGAAACCCGCCATTACACACACACACACACACACACACACACACAGCATATACACCGACACACAACCCATATGGATGCATGTGTGAATGGATTTGCTTGGGTACACACAGACAAAGCGCCCATATGGATGCAGACACAAATGCAGCTCCGCTCTGCTCTCCGAACCACAAAAGCCCCCTCGTGCAAGTAATCTGCGTCTTTTCCGCAACGTTTCCTCACCACTGCACGTGGATGCCCGGGCACGATGCCCTGAAGGGGGCACGCAGGACGGGATAGCATTTCCAGGGAGGACCCGCTGGCCCGTGTAACCCCAGTGTGTGTGTGTGTGTGTGTGTGTGTGTGTGTGTGTGTGTGTGAGTGGAAGGGCGGGTGGGCCGGGGGCATTAATTACCTGTGTGCCCCTCCTGCTGAGGGAGACACAAAGGTTGCCCCCACTATGGGAATAATTATTGGGAAACGAGCTTTTTAATTTACCGCTGTCTGCGGCCGTTCCACGGAGGAACGGAACCGTGTCAGTCAGCACGTGCACGTGTGTCGGGATTAAGCACTAAAATGGTACACGGGAGCCCGAGCAGGTGGCCCTGGATCTGACCCACTGACCCCCCCATCATCCCGGGCCTATTGTTTCCTCATGGCGGCCGGGTCAGAGGGAACAGGTGGATGATCCACGGACGAGGATCACATTTCTGAATAATAGACTTTTATAACATAAGATGACTGGAGTGACAGAGAGACTCTGGGCACTTTAAAGAGGCAGCAACAGTGGAAAAGAACAGGGAGAAACCTGGAGCGGAACCAGGGCCATGGGTCACCTTGGCAGTCTTCCGCCGACATTAACATACCTTCTGACTATTGGTCGGTTCTACTTTGATGGACAGTTGGTGTCAGAAGCAGCGTTTTTCATGTAGTCAGTCGCAGCGGGTCACCTCTGCTAACATCTGCTAACGGCAGCGCTCAGTTTCCACGGAGAAGCGACGGGCTTTCCGACTCTTGGCAGTGTTTCATTTGCATCCTGAGCTTCCGGCGCCCCTCATCCCTGAACGCTTCTGATCGAACCACATGAGACACCTGTCAGTTTGTCCAAAAGTGCCCCTGAGAGGCCGCGATCGCCGAAGCCACAGCTCATTTTTCATGTGTGAACGGGTCTAATTACTGACGCTGAATTATGAGTTTCGCCGCTGGTGTGAGCCGAAGCACCCGGGCACACACACCACACACACCTATTCATCCCGTATCCCCTCTGACACCTACACCCCCCCCCCCATCATTCCACACTCCTCCACCAGTCTTTTGACATCCGCGCCTGCAGCTGCGCCCGCTCAGCAGGGGGGAGCTTTTCCAAACGAGGCTGGTTCTATGAGGTTTGAGACATTCTTTCACTCCGCTTTCCTTCTCCTCCTCTCAACCCGACCACTCAACCGCACCCCAACCTTCAATGAGCTCCCGAGCTTAACCCCAGCAGGGGGTACCAGTTTCCTGACACACGATGATCTCTCAATTTGTGGGGAAGTAATCCATTTAGCTGCTGCGCGCTGCCTTGGTTTTAGCCCCCCCCCCCCCCCCCCCGGCTCACGGATTTTGCAGTCATGGGTTTGAGAGGCGTCCGGGCTGAACTGATCGGCGCACGGCTGATTTAGCCTTTTCGTTCAGAAACGTTCCTGTTTGTGCTCCGACAGCTGCTGGATTAGGTCATCGTGGCCGAATCTGCTCCAAATGTGACGTTTAGATTAAGTGCTGCATATAGCAAACCGTTGACATGTTTCATCCAGACTCAGGAAAAAGATTCAGAGGGAATTCCGACCCCTTGGAGTAATGCTGAGCCTCACTGGCTAAAGGTGTCCAGCCAAGAGGCCATTACTCACACACACACACACACACACACACACACACACACACACAAACAGAAACACTCAGGCAGAGGTGCAGGCGACCCAAAGATGAGCCACTGTTGCCATGGGAACAGCCTGCCAAATCCTGAGTGAGACGTATTTAAATGGAAATCTATCCGCGGTCCCTCCTCATGAGCAAATCCAGGTTGGTTCTAGACACCGCTGTTAGCCTGTCCTCGCCCCCCGCCACCACGCGTCTCGGTGCATTTGGCCACGGCTGGCAGCACCGCTACGGTGGCGCGGCCCGCGGCCCAGAGGATTTTAAGCAGATTATGGAACCCGGAGAGAAACTGGGGAGGGGGGGCAGGGGGAGTGCGGAAAGTAATAAACACTGAGGGGGAAAGATATTTAGAGGAGAAGCGGAGAGAGTGGGAGGAGGTTCGACAGTGATTTCATTCAAATTGCCATGTCGCTGCTTGAAATGCAGGCAGACTAATTCAAGCTTTAATATGGATTTACATAATTCTCAGCCTGGGGGAGGACTACGACTCTGCAGCTGAGAGGGGAAAGGTGGAGAATTGAGGCTCACCCCAAGGACATTTGCAGAGTCACTATTTTTAGACCAGGGTGGTAATGGCTTCCTTCGTTAGCCCAAAACAAGGTTTTGGTTCGGGGTGAGTTAGCTAGCATGCTAGCATAGGTTTCTACATTAAAACTCCTCCGAAGGGGCCACATCAGCCCGGCCCCTTCGGAGTCGTGAATTTCTTTTCTGACATTCTGGCCAGATTTAGAAATGCAAAAGCCTTTAGAGGAATCTAAAGTTCAGTTTTGGGATGCGAAAAAGGCAGAATAAAAGTATTTGCTCTTTTTCCTTCCCGTAAAAAGTCCTTGTTGGCCTGCAGTTGTTCAGACGTGTATACAAGTGGGGGGGGGGGGGGGGTGTTTTTTGTTCTGGAGTTTATGCTCGTGTCATAACTGTTTACCTCAAATGATGCCGGGTCGAGTCCGAGTCTGTTTCTACTCTGCGTTACAGTCTGGCCTTGGAGGAGCAGAGTGATGCGTTCAGGAGGGATGGGAGACAGCGAGACACCCGAGGAGAATTCATGAAGATGAGGCGGAGGAAACAAAGCCGTAAATCAGTGTTTTTCCCGTCTTCATAAAAGACGCGGTGTTCTAAACTGCCTGCTTCTTGGCCCAAGCCCCCAAGGCTGTGACAAGTGTTAATAAAGTGGTATATCTGGGAACATGATCACACCAGTGATATCACACCCTTGAATGGACTCCCTCAGCAGCTCAGCGTGTGGAGAACGATTCTCCTGAAGGCCACCCACAGACTCACTCTTTACTGTTTACTTACATTAGTCTTTTTTTTTTTTTACCCAGACAGAAGGAACAAATTAATCAGCGAGCCTTCGGTGCAAATGAGCTCTTTGCAGCCCCTGATGGATGGAGGGTAATTTGCCCGCATCCGAATGCATCGCCTGTGCAACGATAGTGCCAAAGTGTGCGTTTGTGGCAGGAGACGCGGACACACATTTGTTCCGGTTACATTCACGGAGGCTGTGCTGTTCCTACGGAGCTATTAATAAATCTCCTTACAGCTGATTTAGCCCCTATAAATACTACTTGTCTGGATTGTATTTTATTTCAATATGCTTTGCTAAACCTTCCAGACACCCGACTCAGCATAGAGCTAATATGCTAATACTGTCTGTATAGCAGGCAACATCCATTCAGGTTATCTGGTCTTTATGGGGGTGAGTTCAAGACATAAATCCCAATATTAGATCATCTCCTGCTGCCATCCAGAGTGGTTCTGAATTTATGACTGGAGCTCTGTGCCCGGTGCGACACACGGCTGAGTTCATTACGCCCCTTTGATGGGCAGAAATTTGCATGTGTGTAACTTTATTAAGTGTGGATTAATGGCCTCACCTTTCCAGGAGGATCTGCCTACACTTCCTCAGCAGCCTGACATTTGCCGTGTTAAATAAAGTGGTCATCATCGTGCTCTTCGCTGGTGTCGCTGGGCGGTGTTAAATCCCCGTGGGCGAGGACGGTGACGTATCGTCGGCGGACCCGGAAGTCACGCTGAGTGCACCTGCCACAAAGTTTGCGGCGAGGGTGCAGAGGAGGCACCAAATCGAGAATAGTGGGATCAAAGCAGGGCCAGGAGCCTTTGTTGTTTTTCAGGATATTTTCCCGACGCAACCATTGTCTCCCTTATCGTGTAGCCCAGGCCGATCCTGTCGATCCTGCGGCGTGTCCCCTGCCAAACGCTCGGCCTCCGTCGCGCATGCTAACGACCACCCCAGATGGCCTGAATCACTCCCTCCGAGAGCAGCCTGCCGCTGATTTAAGTGAGACGAGGAGGTGAAGACAGGCTGAAAAAGAGATGGTCCCAGGGAAAGAAAGGAGAGCTCCCAAGGATGTTTTGCAGGGAATAATTTTCCATTTCGCACCACTGCTGCGAAAGGACCGCGCGCAGCCTTATGCTTATCAGAATTTGTGGTTATTGTCATTATTTCAAGGCAGAAAACAATCATGAACAAGCTGGTTATGCTGGCGACCAGCTGTCCTTTGCTAGCTAAGGATAAAAGCCATAGAAGCAAAACAGTAGCAACCCAAGATGTTGGACAGCACCTGCATTTATGTGCTAATACAACCATATTTCCGTCTAATAATACTCTTCTTATTGCAGCAATGTGGAATTCATGATGATGTCTGATCGACTGAGAGTGAGATTTCTTTGGTTTGCTCATCACGGCTGGAAACTGCGACTTGTTTTTGCCACATGCGGCGATGGAAAGCAGTTTATTCTGGACTTGACTGAAGATTTTAGAGCAGCGCTCCATGATTAAGGTTCACGTCGAGGGAGGAGGCAGCAGAGGGTCATTTGCCGAAGGATAAAGAGTAATTGTCGAGCGGTTGATCCATCCAGGAACTGCGGATTTTGACTCGGAGTGGGGGGCACAACTTGATGAGCTCAGAGCTTTAGCATAAAGAACTTCTGAGCCGCCCTGTGGGGGAAAAGAAGAGCGGGGCAAAGTTTTTCACGGGGAAAAAGACAGACTTTGGCTCTCGATGGCTGATTAATCAGTCAGTGATTTAATGGAAACGGTGGTGGGTTTGAGAGGGGAAAGGTCCTGGCGTTAGCTCCAGTTCCCCCAGTGATTAAAACGTCTGCTGTAGCTTTAGCATTAGCTCTTGCTGTATATTATCCCTGATCTTCCTCCTCCACCTCCCAGGAAGACTCACTGCTCTCACAAACAGCTCCCTCTTCCTCATCACTCCTCACGCTGTCCTAATATTTCTCCTGTTACATGTGGGAAATCCCTCCGCCCCCCCCGCCCCCCGCCTGCTGTCCTCGACGTGTTACCCGTTCTGGTCTGCCTGGGCGGCGGGGGTCTCTTTAATGGAAGCGGGTAGGAGAGAGAGGACCCGGGATCGTTTGACAGAGCATTTTGTGTAGAAGTGGTTTCATATTTAGCTTGAATCCTCTTTGACCTTGATTTGGTTGATGTCTGTGCTAGCTCACAGCGCTGTCCTGTAACAGGATGTGAGTCACAAGGTCGCCTTGCTAGCTCTGCTTTTTTGGTATTTTTTTTATTTTTGGCTGCCCCTCACGATGCCTGTTTTCCCGCTTTGTCTCTGTTTCCCATTGTTTATTTACATGTTTGTGCTTTCATGTTTTGTGCGGTTTCTTGAGGTTAATCAGGTTTAGCCTGCGTTCCTGTCGTGAATTACACCCGCCTTCCTCCGGCCCCGCACACACACACACAGAAACACACACACGCCCCTCGGTCGTCTTCAGTCTGGCATCAGTCACCCCCGTAAGACCCCATTTGGAAGCCGATCAGATCAGAACGAGGGAATTAGAATGAATCAATCTTGTGAAACTGCTTACGCGCCGCGGCGCCGCGGGCCTCAGGCAGCCAGCGAGCCACGCCGGGATTTCTTTGATTTCACACACGCAGGAAAACGGTTCAACATCTGCGGCGTAGTGAATTATGTCATTTCATCTAATCAAGTAATGGACAAGTTTGGAGTGTTTTTGAGTGCAGCTCAGGTCTGTTCCTGCAGCAGGATTCTTTTTATTTTAAGTAAATTGATCATTTGTAAAGGTCAGCTGTTAATTAGAAGATTGTGATATACTGATATCAGCTCCTATGATGATTAACTATACTGTATTTAAATTACTTCATGCACAAAAGTGCTGATTTATCAAGTGCAACCAAAGTTCGTCAGACTCAAACGGTTTGTTGAGTTACGCTACACAAACTATTTAACCGCTACGTCGACATTAGCTTCTTTTACCAACAAATATCAACATCTTTGTTGCATTTAGACACAAAGCTGAAGCCCCAGTCGACAAATACGTCAGTCTTTTTATAAAGATTAGCTTAAACACTGGTAAATACGCTGTGGATCCATCCCATCATGGCGGTATTCCATACATGTGTATCGCCTGTTCCCCGCTGGGTCCCAGTTGTGGATCTTAAGGTGTATTTTCTGCTTTAACATGTGTCGGCTGAGCTCTCGCTCCTGATTCCTGAAAACGATCCCGTCTGTTTCAGCCATTAACACACATCACTCCCAGTATCTGGAGAAGCTCTTGTGGATCTGCAGGGATCCCCCCCCCAGGGATCCCCCCCCTCAAATCTGCGTCCAGCTTTATCCTCAGCTCAGGAGATGTCTGGTCAGTTTGACGTGTTTGACATGTTGATGAGGTGCCGAATACGAAAAGAAAAGATTTTTAGAGAAAACGTTGCATTCTGGGCGTTCCGTCAAACACGGTTTGGCCACCGCTAATTTTCCAGCTCGCTTTGGACCAGAGCGGCGCACATTTGGAAATAGCAATTAGCATTTAAAAAAAGACGTTATTGAGAACACACCTCTGCACATTTATCTGCATTTTCGAAGCTTTTTCCACACATAAACTGGGAAAACGGAATAATAAAACAGTTGTTTACTAGCAGAATTCCGTGGGATCCGGTTCTGCTTGTTACCTGGCCCCATCCTCACTGTGGAGAGAGTCCGTTTCCTGGTTTGCTGACAGGTATCAGCACCTTCAGCCGGTTCCCTGTTTTCTTTGTGCCAGTTCTGCTAACTTTTCCCAGTAGTTTACCCTGTAGTTTGTGGGAAACCATCTTTTCCAATAAAGCTTTTGTTTTATTATTTACCAGAAAAACTCCCTGAAGTCTCAATGACTAAACCACATTTACCATTTTCTGTTTTAACTTTTACATTGAATTTCTCCAGGGACACAATAAACCAAGAAACATCAAAGCAAAGTTGTTCAAAATTGATCAAATTCCACGGAAGGAGAAACTAAGTTGCTCCTCTCACTGATGGCTCAGCTTTTCCTTTGATCTTTGTCCTCCTGTCTTTGATGGTTTCTGTCATTTTCGGTCCTGATACAGCCTGATCCTCTTTTCCAGTAAATATCTGCTTCCTTCCACACTTGATTGGAACTTGTTTGTTCTCTTTTATCTGCTCACATCTGCCGGTGCCGGAGATCCACTTGGAACCAGTCTGAAGTGAGCAGGCGTTATTGGTGTTTGGTGGCGTAACGATCCCCTGGTCTCGCCCCATTGGTCACCTGCTGACGCACCTGTTTGTAAGCGCCTCCGATTAGGGCAGCGACACTTTGCACCTGTGCCCCTCCCGGTGCTTCTCGGGCATTCGGGAGCGGCGGTTTTAAAAGCGAGCACGTGAGGGACGAAGCTTGTTAAAGTCATTGAGACATGAAAGAGGAGCCGGGCTGATGTGGCCCCTTCGGAGGAGGATTTCAGTGGGAGGCGAAGCGGCCTGAGTTTATTTGACTGTTGAAAAGGATCCGCGAGATGGAGCAGATAAGCACAAGGATGCAGCCAAAACGCCACGCTCGGCCCTCTCAGAGGAAGGTGAGTGTGTGTGTGTGTGTGTGTGTGTGTGTGTGTGTGTGTGTGTGTGTGCAGCTCAAACGTGGCTTGTCTGCATTCTGCTTTGATCAGTGCTGTAAAAATATCAAAGATGCTCCATCATAGACTCTTAATGGTTTGGAGAAATGCCGCCCCCCCCCACACACACACACACACACACACACACACACACACACACACACACACACAGACACAGACACACACTCGAGGCTGGTTTAACAAAATGCAGAGTTCATACTTCTTACCTCCCTTCTCTTCTTGTCATTTTTACAGTTCCTCCCTCATTCCCCGGCGTCTCCCCCAGGAGGTTCAGGGTGAGGGCAGTGGAGAGGCTGGTGGTGTGTGTGTGTGTGTGTGTGTGTGTGGGGTGGGGGGGGGCATACCTGACAATTTGTGAGTGTTGACATCATTGTCTTGCATGTTTTCACGTCCCTCTGAATTGTGGGAATATCGGTTAATAGCGCCACGTATGCTAGTCTGAGTCTCAGAGCGGATCAACTCCGGCTACATGGGACCGGAATCTGTTGTCCACAGCTCAATTTCCAACAATGCAGCCAGCTGGAGCAAAATTCCAAATTCCTTATTGTCGCCGTGGCAACGGGTATAATAAATCCAAGTAAGGATCGCGTACAGGTTTTACCTGAAAATACACAAACTCCTTTCAACCATTGCAGCTCAGTCTGGTGGCATAAATGTCCTGGATTAAATCTGAACGCTAAATCCAGGCTAACGTTAGCATCACGGGGCCGAAGGGATGACCAGATGCAGAGATTATGGGCTGGACGTCCATTATATTACCGTAGAAAAAATTGGGAGGCTTCCAGAACTTTTCGGAACCACACATTTCGGGGCGATCCGGTTGTGTTTCATGTGCGGCGCCATAATTTCAAAGACTGGATCATCTTGTGTGTTCGGGTCTCCCAGATTGCTGTTCTCGGGCCTGTTCCTCATCAGGGGGGGAGGAAATGAAAGAAGACGTTGACGGAGGGAGACAAAACTAAATTTTAAGGCTTTTTGGAACCAGCGTTTTTCAGAACTGGGTGGAAATTAAAAGAAAGGTCGGATTTCTCCGACTGCGCTGAAAATGAGCTCCTGTGTAAACAAAGGGAACCAGAACCGACTCGGCATCTGTTTTTCGTCTCAGGTGATAGAAAATAAGACCGGGGGGGGGGGGGGCAACAAAGGCAGATAATAAAATCATTAGCATTAGCGGATGTTAGCGCGGCTTTTCCCCGTTGGTCCCGACGGCCGGCCCACAACAGAGGGATGAAGGTAATGAAGGAAAAAGATTTGGAGGAAAGAGTCGGCATGTGGAGGGTACACACACACACACACACACACACACCACACACACACACACACACACACACACACACACTTCACACACACACACACACACACAGTGTTTAACGGGCTCGTAACGACGCCGCGTAAAACCTGATGAATTTATAATCTGTCTGCGCGAAAGGCGGCGGTCGTCCAGCGAGCGGAGAACTGGCTGCTCCTGGAACAGAGTCCACCTTGTTTCAAGCCGAGCCAGTGAAATTCATTCCACCTTATCACACATTCAGGTTCCTGGGTCAGATCGCGCGCACACACACACACACACACACAGGTGTTTATTACTGTACATTTATTACACACAGACGCTTTCATAACTCTGTTTTGGGGCAAAGGCCCAGACAGACGTTCGGCATTACGAAACGCTCCGGAGAGGCTGGAATCAAAGGGAAAAGGGAGGGAAGGAGGAGTTTATCCCACTGGCCACAACTGTTGACATTCCTTTGTCCCACATTAGCTTAATATCAGGGACTTTTCTCCCTAAACTACCGTGTTCTCCGGCGATGACTTTATTATAACGGAATTTTCAAGCGTTCTCTGTAACCCAAACAAAACCCACGCAGGAGCAGCGCTTCTCAAAACATTCCTGACGTACCTGCGAGCTGCCATCCGCTCGCTCTGCCGCCGCCGCCGCCGCCTGCAGACGGTCCATCGTTGATAGAGACAGGCATCTGAGGTCGCAGGACGCGTCTCTTTTCTCCCTTCGGCCTTCACGTGTTTTCATGCTAAAGCGCCAGGAAGCCTCGGATCTCCTTGACTGGCGGCTCCCCTCGGCTGGAATACCTTTCTGTTTTTATGGCCGCGGACCTTGAACAGTGCGGAATACCTCAGATATTCTTTCTTACTTGCTTCGTTCTCCTTCTGCAGATAATTAGCCGTTAAGACCGGAGCCAAGCCGCCATTTTCTCCTCGTCCCAATTCTCCATTTCAGCAGCTACGGAACAGCAGGTGGATTAAAGGGAACCAGGAGGCGTGAACATGTGGGAAGAGTCCTCCACCCTCCGACCTTGACCTCACCTTGCCTGGTTCTCCACAGCTGACCCCTGACCTCAAGGCCTCACCTCTGGAAGGAAGGGGGGGGGGGGGGGGGCTGCACCGAACCTTGGAGCTAGCTAATATGCATGTTGCTGCTTTTTCATGAAGCTGTCTGTCTTTTCCTTTTTTCTTCTTCCTCCTCTTCCTCCTCATCTGCCTCCTCCTCCTCCTCCTCGTCTGCCTCCTCCTCCTCGTCTGCCTCCTCCTCCTCGTCTGCCTCCCCCACCTCCTGCTCCTCCTCCTCCTCCATTCACTCATGTCCAAGGACGGAGCAGTCGTTTGGTTCTTTATGGTGGAGCGGAGTGGGGCTGAAATGAGGGTTTGTTCCCCTGAAAGATGAAGTGGTGACCTCGCCAGTACAGGCGTGTGGTGTGTGAGTAAGTGTGTGAGTAAGTGTGTGAGGGTGTGTGAGGGTGTGTGTTCCACATTGGTGAACTCCACAATCCTCTGGTGAGGCCGCTGTTTTTGCTCCTTTTCAGAGGTGCATGAGCAGCGTTCTGTTAGCGTAGCCCATCGTCAGGTTGCTAATGTCGGGCGCTTCCACACTACAAATATTTGTCCCAGTGTGTAATTTCCCCGCCTTAAAAACCCCCAGAGAAGAAGACTCTGAACCTTTTTATATGAGATAAAAGCTAAAGAATAACCTTATGCACAGAATGCTGGTGTGCACGGAGCAACTGTGACAGTTTGATGGAAACCACACACGGCCTCGCTCGCTCGCCCCTAAATCCGCCGCACATGCGAGCCAGACGTCCTCCTGACCGAGCGCGGCTGTATAGCATTTTTATTTTTCTTCCGTCCCAAACAAAGCCCATAAGTCAGGCACCCTTCTCACTGCAGTCCATTAAAGCTGGACGGCGAGGGCCTGTTTTTACGGCGGGGAGTGAAATGTAAATCCTGAATCTGGACTGAAGGAGGCCTCCAAATTTCCAAACACGGCCCCAAATAAAAGTTAGCTGGAAACTCATTAAGGACCTCCTGCTGGCTCTTTAGCAGGATTGACTGGTGTTCGACTCATCCGCATTAAATATAAATGTACACACCGCAGCGGGGGGGTGAGATAAAAACCTTTCCACAAAGCAAAACTTTGCTTTACGAGCGTGACTGCTAGCTAGCAGCGCTGGCGGAGGAGCGCGCTCCTGTATTTATGGCTCCTCCACAGGTTCTGTATGAATTAAACATGAGCTGCATCGTGCTGCAGAGAAGCGCCTGATGGAAATTGATAGGTGTTCACGTGGACTGACATCAATGACATCGTCCGTCTGGCTCGTTAACGTCCCCGGACGCCAATTCAGCATCGCTCTCACTTCAGATGAGTTTGGATCTGAATTCCTCGGAACCTTCTGCAGCTCGTGAGATCGTTCACGGCTTCTTTCAGGATGTTATACAGAGGTTAGCAACAGCAGCTAGCTGCTGGTCATCCAGTCACCATCGTCCAACTGCTGGGAGGGTCTGGTGTGTCCTCCCCCCACACAAAGGGGGCTCTGTGTGGCCCTGGAGCCACACCTGTCTCAGAGGTCAGAGGGGCCTCAAGGTCAGGTCAGGAGGAAGCGTTTGTTGGACCTTGGTGTCTTGAACCGGTTCACGGCCGCAGCTTGTGATGGGCTAGTGAGAGGTTTTCCCTTTTGTTTTTCTATTTCTATGTTTCTGTCTATCGTGCACTGAAGACACACACACACACACGCGCACACACACACACACACACACACACACACTTTCTTAAAGCCATTTTGAGACGTCTCACAGAGGCAAGTTGTTCTAATCCACCTGGCTTTTGCACTCAACTTTCCAAATGCCAACATGAGAGTTGGTCATAACTCATTTTACACACACTCACACACACACACACACACACACACACACACACACACACACACACACACACACACACACACACATACGTGCACGCTTTGAGACGCAGTGGCTGCTGCTCCAGAGACTTTCTTCTGTGAGCCGTTGGCGCCGCATTACATTAAAGGTCAGTTACTGAGATTCCATTTTAGAGTCTCCTCCTGCCGGCAGCCTGCTGCGAGTCAAATAAATTGGAAGATCGTCTGTCAGGCCGACTGTTTTAATTCCCACACATGAGTTTTCTCAGAGGCAACAACCTCTCCTCCCACCTCCTTCGCTCTGACTAAACTTCTGTTTGAACACCACACACACATATTGTGGCTCGTTTTAAACCAGAAAACTAACTGAGAGTTTACAAAAGGTGTTTTTTGTATGAAAAATGGACTCACCAAACCCCGAAATGGTGCTGAAAGAAGAAAGAGCTCCATCCAGGACGTGACCATGCTAATGCTAATGCTCATGCTAATGCTCATGCTTGTGGTCATGTGTCGCGTAGAGAAGTTGGCGTGAACCCAAAGTTAGGATGAAGTGACTCTTTTAATTCTGCTCTGTTGAGACAGTTTTGTTGCTCTACTTCCATGGAATCACCAGGTTAGCAAAGAGAGGCTAATTGTGATGCCATTCTGTTCAGAAGGTCTTTTAGTCTGAATAAAAATAGAGATAACTGTTTCCTAAATACGAAGGGTTAATGATATAGCTCTATATCTGAGGTTTTTGGTGCCACTCTAAAGAGCTTTAGGGCAGATATTAATTGAAGTGAACGTATTTCCTGTTCCTCTTCCTCTCCTTCGTCCCCGATGGCCACACTGATATTTCCTCTGCAGACAGTCTGAAGAAGACGGAGAGACGAAGCAGAGCTTGGAAGGACCTGAGCAGATCTAAAGATTCCTGTGTGTGTGTGTGTGTGTGGGGGGGGGGGGGGGTGAGGAGTGTTTAATGGACTTTTTTCTGACAACATAAAGGAAACATGCTTGTTTCACGGCTGTTTGATGGTGTTTTGTTAGCTTAGGGGTCAAACAATGTTCTTGACCCTGAAGAATCTGGTTCTTTAAGTCAAACATTCAAACAGAAGTTCTGTAGAAACTTAAATGTACGTCTGTTTGGATTCTGACTCCATTCGGATCCAGATATCGTCACGCCAGTGGAGCAGCGAAGCAAATTTGTTGGTACTTCCAGGATTTAAGGGGATCCAAGATTTCTGAACGGCTTCTTGACCCAGTTTAATTGCCAATTAATGATGGTAAGAGTTGCGTTTCCATGGTGATAGTGTAGCCATAAATTGTGCAGATAGGGCATTGACCTGCAGTAATGACAGAAGAGATACAGCAGTGACGGACATTTACAGGGAGGCTCCAAACCCTCAGGGAGAACCGGGACCGGATGGAGAAAAGTGAGAGTTGCCGACGGTGATTAGATCTTTGGAAAACGGCTCCATGTGATTTCAGGGTAAAGGTCTTTTTATGCACTTGTTGCGTGACCCCTGCTGACCCCTGGTCGATGAAGACTCTGGAGACTAGTTAGCAAAGGCAAGTATCCATCATTTAGCCACATGCTAGTGGGACAGCTCAGTCGATGGGGTCGCGCGCAGGTGAAGAACCCGGCTCCTCCCCAGGTTCTTTCGCTTTGAAGCGGTTTGAAGAGCCCTGGAGATGTTGATGCAGGATTCTGTGTGAAAGTGGGGCAGCAGCAGAGGAGCAGAGAGGCTGGAGGAGAAGAGCTGTAAATAAACACGGCACACAGACGGACCCCAGGCTGCTGCCTGCCCTGCTCATCACACCGCTTCAGGAAGCAGACTCCACTGCTGAATCAGAGCTAAAGGAGAACCACCAATATGAAGCGGGAGTAGAGCGTCCGGAAGCTTTTATGGACGAGTGTAAATATGAAACACCGACTCTCTAATCAGGGATTCAGCTGAGATGCAGCCGGTTCACAACAAACTCATAAATATGGAGTTTAGCGCTGACGATTCTCTCCCGGCCAGATCCACACTGGTGGGTGAGACCTGGAGTCTGACCCAGAGGTCAGAGGTCAGCTGTGATACACACCGACCCTGTTTGGTTGGTTCCTTCACCCTCTGCCGTGAAGGATTTGAAGCTAAGCTCAGATCGGCGTTAGCCGCGATGCTAACAGGACAGACTTTCAGAAACACGTCCCAGAGTTTCTACATTTCTGGAGGACACGAGGAACGCATTAAAGGAAGCCGACTCCAGTGAGACGGAGGAGCGTGCACATTAAAGAGGCCATTAAAAGATGCTTTATTTCAGACTCTCCCTCAGGCCAAACTCCAGCCTCAGCGGTGTTTGTTTGGGAGAAAGAGGATGCCGATCCGAACGGAATCGGGATTTAATGAAGGAAAACTTCACAATGCAGCTTTGTGAGTTATTTTTAAGCACATTTCCTATTTTTGTTTGCAATTTCCACTCTTCTTATTAATGATTATGTTGATCTTCTCCCTCGTGTGCCTTTAGCAGCCAGAGTTGCCTCGAAAACCTGTAAGAAGCCAAAGCACAGCGACGCCTTCGGCACACAGCGCTCGTTAAGCACGAGCTGCCTGGCACGGACGGCGTCCTGTCCTCACACGGGACGGCCTGTTTCATTCTATACTTGTCTCCTCACAATCTTATCAAAACATGTTGTCACAGAATCCTTCGACATGGACGCTGCTCCAATTCCGTTCCTGGACCTGCTGAAAACAGAGGATTAAGATAGTGTGGATGGAGTGTATGCACATGTGTAATGTGTCCATGGAGCGTGTGTGTGTGTGTGTGTGTGTGTGTGTGTGTGTGTGTGTGTGTGTGTGTGTGTGTGTGTGCGTGCTGCGGCCCACATGTGAGCCCTGATAGGAATCTTATTGCTGTCAACGGTCTGAAGGCCGGACAGAGAAAATCCTCCCGTCTCCTTTAATCTGCTCTCCTTTTTCTCACCGATGGGTTCAGACCAGCAGGGGACAGAGGCCAAGTGTGTTAAAGGAGGTTTTTTCTTCTTCTTCTTCATTCATTCTCTTTTCCCAACTGTAAGGAATTGTGGGGGAAATTACAGTCCCCCGTCCACGGCTCTGCTTCTCCTCAGGCGGAGCTTCTTCATCCCATTTTTCTGCAGCCTGTGTTCACCTGCACGCCGACCTTAGAGCAGATTACACTGTGGCGGCACCAAAGATGAACATGCAGCCACCTGCACGGGAGAGGAGATGGCGAGCTCCAGACTCTTCGGCTCCATTTGACATCATCCGTCAGTGAGATGAAGTGATCCGTCTGCAGCTGCTTCACCTCTCAGCGAGCACCATGTGCTTCGAGGTGCTGCCAAGTTATCGAGGTGCAACAACAGGCCTTATTTTCTCCAGCCTGTTAGCGAAAAACCGCATATTTTCTTTTCGATTTGCTTCTGACAAAGTGAAATAGCTGATTGCTTCGTGTTCGCCCCCCACGCTGGCTGATTTTCTGTCCATCCTATCTGGGATTTTGAAAGCTGCAATTGTCGCGATAACCGAGTCCGTGCCTGGTAACAATCCAGAGCCGATACCTGTGACTTCCAGAATCGGAAGCGGGTGAAGAAGAGGAGGATGTGCGTTCGCTTGATTAACCTTCGTCTCTGTGGTGGAGATGAAAGGCTAATCCTCGTCTCCCGCCAGCACACGCTCTTCCCTCCTCAACCCTCCAGCTGGTGCGTCCGTAGCAACATTCACGAGCTCGGGAACGTGGTTAGCTGCGGAGATTAGCTGTGAGCCCATGAGGTCAGAGGTCAGCCTATCAGGTGGAGCCAGCATTGTGACCGGCGCATCTGGATAAGGAGCAACTGCAATCGGTCAAGTCGATGACCTCGCTTGGCCTTCGTATGGGAAGAGGCCGCCCGGCGGCGCCCTCTGGCCCGGGGGTGAGATTAGCCTGCTGGGGCTGATAAAGCTGCACATTCTCACAACAGACCTACGGCTGCTGAGGATCCATCCTGGAAACCTTCACCCGCACGCAGCATCCGGGCAAAGATGCCTCCTGCAATTGTCCGTTTGGTGGCTGTAAATTTGAGGGGAAACACGCCAGTTTGTTTCTCTGGCAGCCATTAGTGTCAACAATAGGTTTGGCTTTCCTGGCTGTGGCTGCTGCTCAAGCACAAAATGCTCCGGTTGTTCTGGGCCTCCTGACCTTCGGACTGATATCACAGGCGTGTTTTATGAGGAGCTGAACGAGCAGGTTGGTAAACAGGGAGCGTCTCTGTGAGCCGTCGGCTCAGAGGTGAAACCTCGGCTGCTTCTCTCTTTCTTTGAGGCTTCTGTGACCGTTTCTGCCGGTTTGGCTGCATCATTCAAGCTGCACACTTTGATCAACGTAACAGGACTCAAAGATCCTCTCAGGATCCTCCTCTTTTTATCCTGACCCCTCTTTTTCTGGAGCCTGTGCAGGAACTACTGTCAACACGTTCATCAAAGCAGTTAGCAACAGCTCACAGGCCAAACGGGAAGTTTCTGTTAGCGTCCTATGCCTTTACCTTCCAATGTCAACCAATTTAAAAAAATTGACTGGAGATTAAGATGGGAAGGCTGGGAGGGCTGGTTCTGCTTCGACAGCTAAAGCCACAACGTCAGTGCCGACCCTTTATTGGCTTAGCAGAAGGGTCAGAGAGGGTCTGTTTGACTCAGAAAATTGTGTTATTGCTGCTCAGAGTTGCTGAGGTTAAGCCAGTTTGAAGGAGTGGCACTTCACCTAAAGGTTGCTTAATTAGATCAGTGTATAAAAGCCTGTCGCCCCCGTGTGTGTGTGTGTGTGTGTGTGTGTGTGTGTGTGTGTGTGTGTGTGTGTGTGTGTGTGTGTTCTGAAGTGGCTGGATTGTTGTCTCTTGACTCAGCCTCTTTGTGTGGCTTTCAGACCCTCAGCGTATTCCCAGATGGGTCTGTGCAGCAGCAGCTGCAGACGGGAAGCGTGCACGTCCAGGCCTGTGAAGTCCACTTGGCTCCAAGTGGAGCTCCAACAGTCTGAGGGCGTGACCTCGCTGACTGGACCCTGCGTCCCCAGTGGCCCCACACTGACTCTAGTGGATCAGTACCAAGCAGAAAAGATGCCATCGTCATCTTCATCGCCATCCTCAGGTCCGTCACCTCTGAGGGTTCCCAGGATCCGTGTAGGACACGGACAAAATAGTGCGGTTAAATTGGATCATCAAGAGATTAGAGGGAATATTGCAACGGTGTGGATCCTGGAGGTGTTCTGGAGGCCTGAGGTGGCTCATTTAGAGTCGTCACGTCTGCCTAAAGTAGCTTTTGCTATTTGGCTTCCTGTTGCTACTTGTTGTTGCCCAAATAAAGGATTTAAACAGACAGAAAGTGCTTTTTCTTGTTTGAGGCATTACAGTGTTGATCTGACAGACTCTGTCATGTACAGCGGGTCAGCGCTGAACAAATTGGCTTCCCCCAGATGACAAATGGTGAGGTCTTTGGTGATCCTCTGGCTTTGATTCTGCACCACAAACATTCTGATGTGTTCATATACGTCAGATGGTTTGGATTAAAAACCCGCTGCAGATATTCAAGGACCCTTGAGGATGAAATTATGACTCTAATTGCAACTTTAGTTTGGCCGGGCTTGGCTCTGCTCTCGGGGTTCCAGGGGCCTTGTGAAGAGGGAGCTCAACATTTTACAACACGTCATTTTTTTTTTAGCTTTTTCTACCATTCTTATTTGAACTGTCGGAGGGCGCAGCAGCTTATTAAACCAAAGAAAAAGAAAACAAACCCCGGCCCCTGTCAGTTGAGGGCACATTTATCAAACTGGGCCCCTGTAATCTTCTTCTGTCTCCCCACAAAGCAGGCGGACGCGCTGCCAAGGAGGCGCACTTTCCCGCTGAGGCCGATAAACATCTGCGGAGGTTTAATGTATGCAGGCCGACGCTGGCCGTGTCTCAGGAACCGTGAAAAACACGGAACGCCGACTCCAGCTTCCCACATTGTCCTCTCCTCCCCTCCGCGCTCTCCACGGCTCTTATCAAACACTGAAGACAATCAGCAGTTTATCGCGACTGGAAATGAGCGCAGGAAGCAGATGTTATTCTGATTAAACACACACACACACACACACACACACACACACACACACACAGTGGGGCAGACAAGTGGTGCTCGTTACTGCTGAAGGACAGACGGAGCAAAGTCTTTGAGGTTAAAGTCATTATATTAAGTCATGACTTGAGTGTGTGTTTAAGAGAGAAAGAGTGTGTGTGTGTGTGTGTGTGTGTGTGTGAGAGAGAGAGACTTTAACAGTGAAAATAGAAGTAGAAGAGAGGCTTTAAGTTAAGTTCCTTGGCTATTAAAAGCAATGAAATTACAGGGTAATCAATGCACTCATGGTAGTCAGGTGATCGGTTCCTCCCTTATAGGTGAGTGAATCAGTAACATCAGCGTTATAAAGTGTCCCAATGAAGTTAGAAATAATTGTGCAATAAAACAAAATTGCTAAAATACTGCAAAGTTTCTACAAGTGCATCACTTTAATCATATCATTATCATTTTAATCAATAATCATGTTCATGGGGCTTATCTGGTTTTTATCCAATCATGTCTTATTATGAATATTTAAGCTGCTTGGTCGTCTGTATGGAAGTAAAGTGAAACTCTAATATGTGGTCAAAATGCATCAGCACGACATTAAAATAATCCAATAATGCGTGCATGTGTGTGTGTGTGAGTGTGTGTGTGTGTGTGTGTGAATGACAAGCATTGCAGCCATCATCTGATTTCTACTTTATTAAGAATGCACTCTGGCACCCTTTTATTTTCTTCACTTTAGGCTATTATTTTACAAACTAGATATAAAAGGACATAAATAAATGACATAAGTTACAGGTACCTAGAGCTCCTCCATGAAAACAAAAGAAACACGCCGAAAAAACATGACTGCGTCGGAAAAAAAGGTACAAAAAAAGGAGAGAATGTTAGATCTACGTGCTAGATCCTGTGACGTCAGAAGAAACAAAGAGGAACGTGAACTCTTTTTCTTATTTTTTCTCATTTTTCAACTCATCCGACATTTAAGTAAAGACAAAAGGGTATTTTACAGTACATTCTGGTTTCTCGCTCATCCTCATCTTGTCTTGCATATCTGCAACAGGTCCTCTTTCTGTGACCCCCCCCAGGAGAACCAACGCACTGGCAGACCAGCAAAGGGCATCGAGCTGTTAAGGACGGAGGTGTTGTGGTAGGTCTGAAGCACATGAAGCCTTCAGAGACATTCACATCTGAGCAGGTTCAGCCGACCACAGCCTGGAAATGGGTCGGAGCTCTGAAAAATAACGTTTCCCTTTTGTTCCGACCCTTTTCTGAAACATTCAAACACGCGGAGAAATGGGGTCCAACATCTCCATCACTGGTCGGGTGATGCGGTGGAGAGTCGGAGCTCTCGCCCGTGTCCTCCAGATTTCTCCTTTTTAGCGTCAGCGGTCCGAGGCAGCAGAACCGACGCGTCTGCTGAGGGACCCACTCAGATGCAGAGGCAGCAAACCTCGGGGAATAAATCACTGCGTATCTGCTGCCTCCTCAACAGTGGTGAGAACACAATCGCTGAGTAACGACACACACTCGCAGACACGCACCATTCACACTCCAGGGTTTGTTAGTTTACATGCAAACAGAACCAAACGGTACAAAAAAGCCTCTGAAATCAAAGCGCGGCGTCCTCCGGAGCAGGATTTCTCTATTATATTACATTCTTCTTCTCTAGCTGATGTGGAGTAATCGTTCACAGACATCCGAGTATGTCGCTGGGCGGGCAGCTGTGGCGGCCGGCGTGTTGAGGCGGCGTGATGCAATGCGATGGCGAACGCCCCCGGGCGCTCAGAGGCGGCCTCTGTCGTCCCCTGGAGAGTCCGGGGAGAGGCGAGGGGCGAGCGGGGAGGTGGAAGACAAAGAGGAAGATGGCAGCGACGGGCGAGGATCCTTTTCATGATGGATGGCAGCAGCTGGGGGGGGGGGGGGGGGGGGGGGGGGAGAAAGAATGGGCTGCATCAGTCACGGTGGTTTTGAATGTAAACAGTTTCTGCTGCGAAGCTTCCAGGCTGAAACGGGAGCATTCAGACAGGAGGGGCCATAGGATGAGGGGGATCAGAATGTGTGTGTGTGTGTGTGTGTGTGTAACATCTTAACTTATTGACACCCATCAAAACAAACATTAATAGAATTTTAACTCGCTCAATTTTCACCTTGAAAATGTCGTTTCCCTCCTGGGCGATGGTGATCCTGGTCCCCGTCCGTCTGGCGTCCCTTCAGACTGAGCTGTTATTGTCAATAAATAAATTCCTTCATTCTCAAGTCCACGTGCAGCCAGTCCGGAGGGGTGCAGACGCTGCCCATCAGACGCTTGGAGGAAGAGTTCTACATGAGCAGAGGGCTTCGACTTAGAAGGAGTTGTGTGGAAAGACCCAAAAGTGTGTTTATCTGTGGTGTAGGAGGGCATTCAGGGGAAGACAGGGGAGTGGGAAGACTCCTCTGGAAGATCAAAAAACATTCTCAGAAACATCCTGAGGGCAACAAAGTACAGCGATCTGCGAGAAAGAGTCCAGAGCCGAGGATGAAACATCAGAAGATCCTCAGAAATAGGCCCTCCGTCCCTCCACCGCGGAGATCCACTGTTTACATTTGACAGTTGAGATCCTCCATTTTGTCTGAGAGACTTCAAACAGATCCAGCTGGGGGGGGAACAATGGTGGCCGGGGCGGCCGCGGAGTCCCAGAGATACAGTTCATGTACAACAAACACAGTCATGGGAAATTAAAAAACAGAAGAATCTGGTCCGTAGATTCCAGAGAGAAAGTTCCAGAAACAACATTCTGCCTAAAGAGGGAATAAAGGTAGGATTTCTCCTCCCGCCTCTTTGCTTTTCCTTCCAGACCCTTAAAGGCACTCCAGAAGCACTTTTCCAGCCGTTCCTCCTCCATCCAGAAATGCCGGAGACTCACGTGTTCTCCAAAACAACAAAGGGGGGCAGGTAAAGGTCTGATTACTAAAAGTGCCACTTTCATCACTTTTTTTTTTTCTTCATCAGCGTCATCTTTTCTTTTAGATCCAATTTAAGTGCACGGATGAGGTAAACTATTTCTTCATAGTTTATTGGTCTCTTTTTTTTTGTAATATTTCATCTTTATGTTAATTATTTATCCATTTAAAAAAAAAAAAAAAAGCTGCTTCCCATCCTTCTTCCCACTCGCCGCTTTGATCTCTCAGACGGGAACCATTCGGCCTTGCATCTGTTGCATTTGGGACAGCATTCCCTGGAGACTGCTCAGGATCTTGTTCTGGTGCGCTGCCGAGGAGATGCCGATGCGAGCCATGTCCCTAAACGGATGGGGGGGGGGGGGCAGAGAGAGGAGCGTGAGGAGCGGGGCAAACATAAACAGGCAGGATCCACTTGATGAATTCTACAGCGTTCCACTGGACGCCGGCCAGACACTTTAACTGCTGAATAAGGCGTTCCGTCTGCCAACGCGGCAATCTGGATGCTGTCCTTTTAATGGGCGGGAATCAAAAATGTGCAGATAACCGAGCGGGAAACGTGTAACATATTGCGCCGCGTGCTTATTGGTTTTGAAACGAAGGATAAAACTCAAGTGCTAGCACTAAATTAAATCCGTTCGCAGCTTTGAGGCGCTGCACTGCAGCTCATTTCCATCCGCGTTGAGCAGGTTCTCCTCCACTACGCATCATTCCACACATCTGGACCGCCAGAACCACTCATCCCCGGTCCTTACTCACTCTTGAGTCATGTGGACCACGGCCTCTGGACTGGTGTAGCCAGCAGCTGTAAAGTTGTCCCTGTATCTCTCCATGCCGATGGCCTGCAGCCAGTCTTCTACCGTGCCGACGGCTGATGACGCCTCTGGGCTTCCTGGTTCCAGCAGGGCAGTGTTGGGCCTGGTGGAGAGACGGAGAATTGAGTTTGTCGTTTTTTTTTTTCTCTCAGCCTCCGCAGACATGAGCTCAACAGTGTTTCGGTCTCCAGCCAGCAACCACAATGTGTTCAACTTGTGCAAACAGACAATGAAATTCACATTCTGTTTAAGTGCCCTGGAATTGAAATGTAATGTTCTACGGCCTGGAAAATGGGACGAGGAGGGATGACATATGCAGCATGTGCGATGATAGACTGCAGCCCACAAAATGGAAAATGGCCCAGGCTGCATTTCTCTTTATCTTGAAGGACTCAGCTCAGCTATGTGAGCAGGTCTTTGCAGATATTAAGTCATGTTTGCATGAGGGGTGGCTCACACCGGTGCTTAATCTTTATTCTACAGGGAGGGGGAAAGGTCTAACATGTTTGGCCCCGCCCCTTTGTGCTGCAACATCTGGCGGCGCAGCATTTACATGCAAACTGAGGTTGGGGTTGCTTTGCTCTGCTGACTCCGTCTCCCGAGCTTTCGGTGCCGTTCTCCTAAATAAAGCTGTTGAGCTGAAGAGGGCGTGGCCTGCTGTAATAGGTCAGCACCACCATAGGCGGGAGGGATTAGGCATCGGCTCCATTTTCACACTTCCACACTCGCTCTCTGCTGTTGTGAAACTGTAAAAGCTGCATGTAAAGGATGCCGTCCTGTTAATGACCCCCGAGGACTTTCCTTAACTACGTCCCAGCGTGTGTGTGTGTGTGACTAGTTAAACTGGAACAGACTCCAGTGGCCTGGCACCGACTCTGTAAACACACGCGGGTCAGTCTTAACACATTTAGTGGTTGAAGAGTAATGGAGTCAGAGCCGCAGGGTCGTGTTTGTTTTTAACACGGCGTCGCACCGTAACTCTCTCCGACAACATTCCTGAATGTACAGCGCAGCCCCTCCCATTAGGAAGGGCGACTGGGGTAGAAAAGAGATGGTGTCGAGGGCAGATAATGTTTAATGGGGGGGGCAGACGCATGTGAGAAGTTCAATATGTGGCTGCCATGTTTGCATTGTGTCACGCTTTGGCTAATGGAGCTTTTGTGGATTAAGACACAGAGGTTTTAGTCCTTTTAGTGGGGCTGCTAATGCGTAGAATCTGCCTATAATGTGGAACACTAGCCGCAGACTTTCCTGATTATCCCGCTCCGATGCAGAAATACGGCCCATTGACATTTCAGTCTGGCTCGCATCATCCTCAAAGGAAATTAAAACTGTTTTCAAAAAGTCACCGATCGGTGAAAACCCGAGTCTCCAGGTGTTCGGAATATTTACACGGAACTGCGGGCCATGAAGGAGCCTTTCGAGAAGAAATGAGCGATTGTGAGAGAACAGAAAATGTTGCGTAAGCGTGACTTTGCACCTTAATTAGACCTCAGATTGGTCCTCTGAAGTGACCGTTTTGACCCCTCAGGGGCTATTGTGCGTCCGTCTGTGGGAAAACTCCCCCTCTCACCTGACGGCGGCCTCCCCTCCGGTCCTCTTCAGCGTGTTGGGGTTGCGGATCAGCTTGTCCAGCATGTTGACGATCTGTCCGAACTTGGGCCGGTCGGCCCGTTCCCTCTGCCAGCAGTCGAGCATGAGCTGGTGCAGCGCCACGGGACAGTCCATGGGCGGCGGCAGCCGGTAGCCTTCATCGATGGCCTTGATCACCTTCACCAAATCAGGTCGTAACGAGTTAAACTCCAGCTGATTAGTCTGATGGAAGCTATTGTTTCTAATGTGATACTGATGCCACTTTTGCAACCAATTTTTACAGCCCCTTCAGTATACAAGGATGTACACAGATTACACTCATTAGTGGAAGTAGAAATGTGAATTTAATGTCTAATGAGGACAGGGAATAGTCCTGGGGTGTTCTGTCATCCCTGCAGGTAATCGGATTTTCTAACCCAGTTAAAATGATGAAGTATCCGTTGAAATTGTTTGGCAGCACAAATGCAACAGGGAATCAGTCTTTCAGCGCTCATATTCCACCTAATTCCTGCTGTGGCGTTAATATTTGTCTGCGTGTGATTAAAGTCCGACTCACATCTTGGTTACTCATGTCCCAGTATGGCCGCTCGCCGTATGACATCACCTCCCACATGACGATGCCGTAGCTCCACACGTCGCTGGCTGAGGTGAACTTCCTGTAAGCGATGGCCTCTGGGGCCGTCCAGCGGATCGGGATCTTCCCTCCCTGAAAATGAAGGACGGGACGATGAATGAAAAGGGACAGGTGAGGTGGAACAGAGGGAGCGCTGAGGCGAGCGCACGCTCACCCTGGTGGTGTAGGCGGCCTCGGGGTCGTCCTCCAGCACCCGGGACATGCCGAAGTCAGACACCTTGCACACCAGGTTGCTGTTGACCAGGATGTTCCGGGCCGCCAGGTCGCGGTGAACGTAGCTCATGTCGGAGAGGTACTTCATGCCTGACGCGATTCCCCTCAGGATGCCGACCAGCTGGATCACCGTGAAACGACCATCGTTCTTCTGCACAGATCAGAACAAACGACTGCTCGTGAGTTCCAGGGTGGCATCGCGCAGATTAGATTAGATCGGCACGCTACAGTCACATTCAACCCCCCCCCCCCCACACACACACACACACACAGAGAGGCATGACTGACCCTCAGGAATGCATCCAGCGATCCGTTTTCCATGTACTCCGTGATAATCATCACTGGCTTGCCTGGTGGGAGAGAGACAGAGAGACAGAGAGAGAGAGAAGTGAGAGAATGAAGGGCAGATGATTATGGAGGTAAACGATGCATGTCATAGCCCGACACAGCGGGGGGGGCTGTCGGAGGAATGGGGGCCTGTGTGCGTCCTTCAGCCCATCCATCTCCGTCCCGGAGTGATTCATTAGCTCAGTGTTCCACGACACCCCCGTTCGCCCCCACGCTAAAGTGTCTGTGAAACCAAAGCAGACAGCACACAAACGCTCCTGTGTTTATGCCAATATGAGCTGCTGCTGGACGTCCCATCAGTCTCACTGTCCCTCTGCCCTCGTCCTCCCCTGCCAACGCCTGACGCGTCCCTCGCCCCCCCCCCCCCCGTAGCGCTTCTCCGTGGTGTCTTTTTAAACTCCCTCTCTTTTCCCCTTGATTCCTGCCACTCCTCGCTGGCCTTTCTCACCTCACCCCTCTGTCTTCTCTCTGCCGCGTCTCCTGGGGGAGCGTCTGTCTTTATCTGAGTCTGGACAGGCGGCTGGGAGGGTGGACACTCACTGTCTGTCTTTGTCTCTCGGGGGAGGGCAGACACGAGGAAAGGAAAAGGAGGCTCACTTGTCCCAAAATCGAAGGGCAAGGTTCCGACCCGTACACACAATGCATGTGCCCACTGAACTCTTCGTCCCATTTGAAGTGCCGAAGTTAATTGGGACTTGAAAAACATCTGATGCTTGTCAGCTGACGGGTTATGAGCTGACATCTTGAAGTTGCCCCTGGCAGTGCCAAGAGCCCGTCAGTCAGGGCCGTACCCACTGCGTGATTGGCACTGCATTAATTACGGGGCGTTTCAGCGATGCCCTAAAAAGAGGAAATGGGGCTTAAGTTGGGGGCGAACGGGGGCCCTCTTTGTGTGCCATCTTTGTTCCCTTTGTTGCGCGCCTCTGCCCCTGGGGCTGCCTTTGATTGACAGCTCCCAATCAGGTCTAAGGAGCGTCTGACCTGAGACCCTAAACTCTCGCCTTCCCGGCCCCACCCTCTTCCTCCTTTTCCATTTGCATGTTAATTCCTTGTTTACTCCAAATGCCCTGCTGCCTTTGGCAATGAACTCTGGGCGAGGGCCCCCGCCGTGGGGCCCATTATCACCTGCCAGCCAAACAGGGGAAGGCAGAGGCGCAACAGGGGGGACAATACTGGCCAGACGTTTCCATAAGCCCTGGTGTCGGGGGGAACAAAGATCAGGCGCTAACGCACAGGTCTTTTTTAAATTTGCAACGTCTTATTTAACGTGAATCAGCTGTTGAATATATCACGTCGGATTTCAGGCATTAATGGAGGCTAAGGTTTAATTACAGCTGGGTATTAAGTACAGAGCCGGAGAGATGGTGGACTGCAGCCAACAGTCTGGGGAGAGGGAGGAAGATTTTTGCACATTTATGTATTTCACCGCCTATTTGGAGCTCCTCCATGATTAATAAGACTTAATTGGCTCTGTTGAACATGCAGGCAAACTGAGCGCAGACTGCAAATGCCTGCTAACTTCATCGCAGAGCGGAGTGCAACTCAAATAATGGATTTTTAATAGAATTTGCAGCCGCACTCAGTGTGAGAAGGACTCGCTTGTCCAAACCCCCGCGTCAAACGTTCAATAGTAAGACTGCGCCGAGGCGGAGAGCTAGTGGGTGATTTAGCTCACTGTTGTTCCACATCCCGTAGGTGCTGGACAGCTTGTCTGCTTCTACTCCGTCCCTCCCATAACTCTCCCTTTTCTCTCCTTTTCTCTTTTCTGGAAGCTCCACTCAATCAGAAAGTCCCTTTCCTTCCACTGGCCTGTTTTTTCTCAGCCTGTCTGGTCGTTCCCCGAGCCGAGAGCTATGATGGACGTGGTGGCTGTGCTCCTGCTACCGACGCCTAGCCTATATCTCTGCTTCTGCATAGTGCGAAACACACTCTTATCTAACCTTTAGGTTCAAACTGTCGCACTATGATGCATTAAGATGCTCCACAGACACCAGAAACAAAGGTAGACTCCACCGCACAGGCACGTCCAAATGGCCAGGAGTCCTGACAAAACACATCTAGCCTTACAAATGGTTCTAAAAGGTTTGGGGAAGCAGAGAGAGGAGTGCCACAGGCAGAGAAAGGGAGATTTGGCTGTTGTTTCACGGTCATGCAACAGCAGATAGAGGAGGGATAGGGTATCATTCCCTAACCCCAAACACATTTAGCCTGACACTATGATTAATGAGGCTGGTGCTGCGCTACAGGGCCTTTTCCTTGGACCCTGTAGACCCCCCCCTAACTACCCAGTTACCTCCAACACCACTCCCTCCTTCCTTTAAGTGCTGGGTCTTTTCCATCTGGACAGAGCCCAGCTGGGGGCAGCCATGCCGGGATGTGCCCGTAAAACATTTGTAGGTATGTAATTCAGTGATTAAGCAACTTTGTCACAAGCCAAATTTAACATCCATCAAAGGGGAAAAGTCGAGGTTTGCTTGACCCCCGTTAGTTTCCCAAACAGCTTTTTGGAAACCCAACTCTCTGCCTTTTGGCTCTGTTCCTGGTTTCCAGGGAGCGGAGGGAAATGTTTAAAACATTAGCCACAAAGTCACAAAATATCAGCAAAGGCAATAGCGTCATGCTAAAAGATCGGTGGGGACGGGTCCCTGTGGTACATAAACAAACTACATGCTCGCTGCCCCACAAGTGGTCCCACGTCTCCACTGGATCCCACATATGGAAACACACGTACGGCACATGAGGGGTGTCAAGCAGCAGCCAAAAGTCTCTCTAACGACACGGAAAAATGACTTCAGGAAAAGAAAACCTACATTTGGTGACCACGCCCTCCAGGTGAATGATGTTTGGATGGTCGAACTGGCCCATGATGCTGGCCTCGGACAGGAAGTCCCGCCTCTGTTTGTCGGTGTAGCCGGCCTTGAGGGTCTTGATGGCCACGCAGATCTCCCGCTTGCCCGGCATCTTCAGGCGGCCGCTGCACACCTCGCCGAACTCGCCTGCAACCATAGTTTCACAACAGCGTCAAGGGTGCGGCAGACGACGGCGTGAGTAGAAGGGGTTGGATTTAAACATCGATCATGGTCCTTTACCCCCCCCCCCCCGCAGGCACTGGAGCAGCGCTAATGGGGAAATGGACATATTGATTCTTTCTCTTTATTATTTTGTCATTGTTTGACTTTTCTCAGGGTGCAGTAGCGACACACATGACTCCTTTGGCTGGATTTTACTTCTCCACAAGGGCTTTTTCCAGGAGAAGAACAAACTTTAGCTTTTCTTTTCTGCGGGAGCCTACAAAGATTATTCTGCTTGGACTGAGGAGAAAGGGGGAACGTTCCTCACCGATTCCGATCACTTTCTCGATCTTGATACAGGAGGCGTCGATCTCTTTGGCAAACTCTCGGACGGCCTGGTTGGGGTCCTCGTAGGTAAAGGGGTCGACATATATTCTCACACCTGAGGGCAGAGTTTAGAGAAGAGGAATTGAGGCAAAAAATCCAACAATAAGGAGAAAGAGGTGAAACTCCGCTCCATCTGGTCTTGATTTCCATGGTGCTGCGGGCTACACCTCCGTCCTCAGCACAGCCCCCCCTTCCTTCCCCTCTCTTTATACTCTAACTCCTCTCTTTTCATGTCATTCCAACGAAGACGGACCTCGTTAGCTTGAACTTTTCTGCAAGACGCAAATAAGAAGGCACGACTTGATAATGAGGTGTTTGGAGCGCGTCAGAACGCCAGTCGATTCACTCCGAAACATTTGGGTTTTTTCTTCCCTCCCTCCATTTTATGGGCTTCATTTGTGGTTTCGAGCGTGTCTAGATGAACACACCTGACAGCGCTAATGCTTTTCTATTAAAGGCGGCGGCGGCGGAGTGTTGACAGCGGTACCTTGATGCAAATGCTTCTCCTCGTCAGAGTCCTGCTTGGCCTTGCTGTACTTGCTCCTCCTGGAAGGAGAAAGGAGCACAAACATCAGATCTACAGCTCACAATTGTCTTCAAACGTCAACAGGAGGCATGGACACATCAACGGCATGAGCGCTAATTAGCAGGCTAGCTCCTGATTAAAATTCAAAGGAATATTCAATGAGCCACTTCAGTTAAATCATGTGAAGTAGCAGGAATCTCATTGACTACTGATAAGATATAAATGTTGATGATGATTAATAAGGGAATTATTAATAATGGGAGCTTGGTCTCCAAGTGATTGTGTAACACGTTGAGGAAATTTTTAAAAGAATTTGAGGGGGATAAAGAATCTTGTAGGACACCACAGCAGCCAGTCGATCCCTGAGAAGATGCACTTAAATCCCCAGGCTGGGTCAGCGGTGGAAATGGGCAGATTGCCCCCCTCCCTGGCTGGGCAGAGCTCGTAAACCTCGGTGTGAGTGTCGCCCCCAGCCTGCCGGGGCGACTTCAGGACAGTGGCGACAGCACAGTGGCCTTCATATGCATATAAAAAGGCAGAGACAGCCACCTGCTCGGCTGAGGACGGCCGCAATCAGGGTGAAGCAGACGCACCCACGTGCACGCACGTGCACGCACGTACACGCGCGACCTCCTCCACTCAATATCAACATCAATACACACATGCAAATTTGGACTGTGAGCTCCAAATACACAGGCTCACTACTACTGATAATTGTCCGATTAAATTACAACTAAGAATCGAACCTTCCACGTATTAAATATGCTATTTCTGACTGTGCTACGATAATAGTGAATGTGTGCTCTTCCCCAGCACATATAAGCAGAGGGGAGTGTGGTTAACAACACCCTGAGGTGCAGCTGCCCCATCTGCATGTAATCCCATCTGTGTGACGGCGCTTTGTCCCGCTCCCTGGTTAACACCCTGAGATTGGGTCAGAGCAAATCCACCTGATGCCTCTCGGCCCGGCGCTCCGGCGCTCCGCTCTATCTCCGGCTCCTCGCCGCCTGCTTATCTCATTGTTCACCATCCCTGTCTCCCCCCTTTCTCTTCACCGCGGTCAGCAAGGTGCAGCAGGAGAAAATAACTCCTGGCCCAGATTACAACTGAGACAAAGGAGGGGGGGGGGGGGCGGGGTGGGTGATGAGCGGAGATGGATGTGAGGGGGGGGGGGGCAGGGAGCCAGGGGTCGCTGATTGCATCTTTTTGGCTGTCGCGGCTGCCAGTCACGTCTCCGGTGCAGCAAGTCATCATCCCCATCTGGGGGAGCCGGTTTCAATGTGACTCAGCGTGCACGTGTGACAGCTAGTTTTCCTGCTCTCTGAGCAAGACATCCCTTTTCTGGGGGGGGGGGGTTAAGAGGGGGAAGATGGAGGAAGATGAGGCTCACCTGCGGCTGATGACGAAGGCGCTGATGAGGATGATGAGGAGGACCACGCTGCCCACCACTGACACCAGCAACACGGTGGAGTTGGCTCCGTCACCGATAATGGGCGCAGGTACTGGGGGGGGCAAGAAATGGGGAGGAAGGTGAGTTAGCATAAGTGACTGAAGCTACCACACACACCCGTCTTCCCACGCCAGAGAACGGGGACTCGTTAGCATGCGCTGCTGCAGCATCTGCATCACAAAGGAACATCTGGCCGTGGAGGGCTTCCCTGTAACCTGCCTCAGACTCCCCGTGTACAAAATAACCACGGGGGAAATGAGATATCCAGGAGAGGCTTTTGTCTGAGCGATGACCCATCGGCAGGATTCAGAGGTTTCCACTGGAAGCATTTTCAAATGTCCAGCCAGGTGCCGCGGCGCCGTCCTTTCATCTTTTATTGACAACGGTTGTTTTTGATGAACGGCGCCGCGGTAAAAAGAGACAAGCGGATAAAATATGCTGCCACTCGCTGCCATTTTCCCTGAAATGAACACGCAGGAGCTGCCTCAAAGCCTCCAAGATCTGCTCGAGCTCACCAGAGTTGGTCATGACCTCAAACGGGCCGCTAAACTCCCCGTAGCTGGCCGCCGTGCGAGCACGCACGTGGAAGACGTAGGAAGTGAGGGGGGTTAGACCTTTGATGTCGGTGCTCCTGGATGAGGTTTTTATGATTCTGTAGCTTCTCTCATTCTGGTCCTGGGGACAGCAGAAGACGTTAGTGGTCACTGGGGTTTCTATGCACCAACAGCAGCGGCGCCTCAACGAAGCCCTCACCTTCTCGTAGTACTTGACCTCGTACTCCAGAATGACCCCGTTGGCTCTGTCCGGGGGCTGCCAGGCCAGTGAGATGGTGTGCCTGGTGATATCCTTCGCCTGGATGGAAGTCACCGGTGAGGGGGCTGGAGAAATAATGGGAAAAATAGAAAAATAAAGCAACATTTTTCCCTGGAGTCGCCTCCTAAATCCCCTACAAACAGAGGCCTGGGCCACCAAGCAATCGCCTGTTTTCCATGAATCGCGGTCTTAAAGCCGGGTGTTGTATGCACCCACACGTGCCTCGTGTGTGTGGCACTGGTCTATTTCTAAAGGAGCGGCGGGCATCAATAAACCCTCCAGTTTCCCCTGGCTGGTGCGAGCATTGAGCTCTATTTCTATGAGCTAGCAGAATAATATTTAACTTGCTTTTCTCCAGGTCACCCTGGGAAACATTCTGCAAAATCTGAGCCATAAAACTCCAAATTAGCTCGACACCTTTTTTTTTTTTTCCCGACTAGCAAGACAGGAAATCAATTGGTTTTCATTAAAGCTACAGTGAACGATCTTATCTGAAGCCAATCCAGCTGCAGCTGATAATGAGAGCGTATTTCAAGCAGCCTCGCTATCTGCGTTCAGACGCCTTCTCCGTGTGAAGGTTAAAGCACAGATAATGGCTCGTACTCGACCCCCCCAGTGCGTCACTGCTGCACAAATCATACCTCTATCTTCAGGGACTGTGACAATGCTAAAATTGGGTCATACGCGCTCTTAATGTCAGAGAGGAGACGGCGTTTTAACTGAAAAATGCTCCTGTTCAGACGCTTTTATTGGATATAAAGGACGGCTGGAGTTATAGAGCGAGGAACAATGGAGTCACACAGGGTGCCCTCTCACAACCAGACTGGGTTATTGTACCTGTTCACCACAGGGATGAGGGGCCAACACGCACGCACATGCAAGCTAGTCCTCTCCCAACTGCTGAATCTTTGACCTCGGTGATACTGTAACCTTACTCCTTCAAGAACATCTGCCTTTTAAAAAATCACAGTTGGATGATTAATGAGGGGTCCACAGTCCGCTGATTACGATCAGATTATCTATGACATTATATACATTCCCATCACTTTGACCATGGGCTCCAGGGAGAATAGCATCTGAGCTAACGCTAACAAAACCCAGGCTTTTAGTCGGGGAGTTCAAACGGGCCTGGAATTCGGTGGCAGATTGAGTTTCAGCGGGGTGAAAAAGCGACAGGAGATGGTCGGTTGTGACGGGTGGGGGTTGAGATGGAGATGGATATGGAGAGGTATGGGATTGCAGACATCTCTGGGTAAATAGATTAACCCAAGGTTGTGTAATCCTGTTGGCCTAATGTGTTGTGTCTCCCTTAAACAATTAGATGACGGCCATTTGTATCCCTCCCGATCAATCTTCCCCACCAGCACCAGCCAATTTGAAGGCCCTCCTGGGACCCACTGAGGACGGTTCGGCTCAGAGAGACCAACCCCTGGGGGGGTCAGGGGCCTTTGCTACAGCGAGCTAATCCAGACATCCATCTCTCCCCCAAAGATGACAGATACGCCACTTTAATCACGTTGCCTCCTCATGTTGCATTTTGATTTTTTGGCCTCGGCTAAAGTGAAGATAAAGATTTTCTGAGCGGTATCGTCGTTACACGATGAGCCCGAGCAGGTGATCCATCAGAATTTAGGAAAGTTTCAAAGGAAAATACCAGGCGCCCGACTCTGTTGGCGTCAGTGTTTGAGAATCGTCTCAGAGGCGGCGGCGGCGGCGGCGTGTTTTGTTGTTTGAGTTCTTGAAGTGACAAGTTTGTTTTTGAGAACGTGTTCATCGCGGAGCGTTTACGCCGCCAGGAGCAGATGTGGTCAGCTCCGGTGGCGTGCGCCAACGTGCGCTTGATTATGATCTGACGTTAACAGACGGAGACGGCGGCGCACACGTGGCCGCCAGATTAGCGTCGCTTGATTTTTGGTGCCACCGCGGAAAAAAAAAAAAAAGGGGCGAGCAACACGAGGGGGGCCGCTGGTTACAAAAGAGCTCCTGCTTCCAAGTTCCGAAACCACAGCCTGTGAAGCCTCCTTCCTCCGTCCAGGATATGGTTCCACGTGCACGTCAGCCTGATTGGCTGAAGAGACTCTGGTACGCTGACAGATGCGCCCACACACACACTCTCCATGCTAATTCTCTGGCAAGTGTTGTGTATCGAGACATAAACACCTCTCCACTTCCTTTTCCCACACACACACACACACACACACACACACACACACACACACACACACATTTACAGCCCAGGGTCAGTTCAAAGTTTGGGCACCCTCGTTTCGAGAAAGGGTTCCACACCCCGGCTGATTTATGGTGGTGGGATTGTTCCCAACGGTCTGACCTCGTGCACGTGCACGCAGGCGCCCATCTTCTGGTCGCCCTCCATATTTCTCTCCCTCCATCCAACCTGTCGTTCTCATTCCTTTCTGGCTGAAATCCGAACGTCTCCTGGAAAAAAGGCGGCGGGGGCGTCTTTTCCACTGCACTTAGAAATCCGAATGAATCTGTCATAATAAAAGTGTAATCTGTGGTGTCTGGATGGGGGGGGGGGTCTACAGGGGGGGGGGGGGTGTACAGGGAAAGGGAGAGCCGCAGATGACTGGCTGGATTACCAGCAGCTGAAACCAGAGCTTCCAAAGCCTCTACGGAGCATTAGATGGAAGAAATCCAATCAGTCTGAAGCTGTTCTCTTTAACACACACACGTGCACGTGCGTGTGTTGTCTTTAACACACACACGTGCACGTGCGTGCATGGTCGGAGAGACAAATGTCCGCGTGCATGCCGGCACATTTACACTCAGGATACGGTCAGATGCGCTAACACTGTGGTTCATGCTAGCGTGGCTGCAGATTTAAACTTTACATGTGAGGTAAGTAGTGTCGCCATGAGGCCGCACCAACGCGCCACCTGTGCGCCCGCGGCGAGCTCCGTTAGCGCGCCCACGCACGCCTGTCCAGCAATGCTCGCGGCTCCCCTACAGGCTCCATTCATCTCCATCCTTCTGACCCCGGCCACTAAATCAACCGGCCGTGTCCTTAAACTGCCATTCAGGGCACTACTCAAGATATTCGCTTTTCCCGGGGATGGGAATTAGCGATAAAGAAATACAAAAAGACACTTAGCTCGCCACCCAAGAGCAGGGCAGTAAAGAAGATGAAGGTAATGATCAGCCATAAGCGGAGAAGTGCGGGGAGGGCAGAAGAGGAAAGGGTCGTAAAACACATTTGCACAACAACCAGCTACAAAAAGGCTAAATGACAGAACAACAGGAGGCTTTGAACGTCCTCTGCAGGCTGGAGGGCTCTCTCCCAGCTCTCTTCCAGCTCTCTCCCAGCTCTCTCCCAGCTCTCTCCCAGCTCTCTTCCAGCTCTCTCCCAGCTCTCTCCCAGCTCTCTCCCAGCTCTCTTCCAGCTCTCTCCCAGCTCTCTCCCAGCTCTCTTCCAGCTCTCTCCCAGCTCTCTCCCAGCTCTCTTCCAGCTCTCTTCCAGCTCTCTCCCAGCTCTCTCCCAGCTCTCTTCCAGCTCTCTTCCAGCTCTCTCCCAGCTCTCTCCCAGCTGTCTTCCAGCTCTCTCCCAGCTCTCTCCCAGCTCTCTTCCAGCTCTCTTCCAGCTCTCTCCCAGCTCTCTCCCAGCTCTCTTCCAGCTCTCTCCCAGCTCTCTCCCAGCTCTCTCCCAGCTCTCTTCCAGCTCTCTCCCAGCTCTCTCCCAGCTCTCTTCCAGCTCTCTCCCAGCTCTCTCCCAGCTGTCTTCCAGCTCTCTCCCAGCTCTCTCCCAGCTCTCTTCCAGCTCTCTTCCAGCTCTCTTCCAGCTCTCTCCCAGCTCTCTTCCAGCTCATTCACGACTGGAACAATCACACAATACGCAGAAAACCCAGCAGCCTTTGTAACGAAGCCTCCCCGGATCAATATGTGGCTCGTCTCATTCATTAGCCGGAGTGATAAAAATAGCGTGTTGCTCCTCATCTCGGCTCCTCGTGCCTAATTATGTAAAACGGCAGTGAAATATTGCAGAAAATCATCCCCACTGAAGAGAATCCATCACTCCGCTTGGTAATCAACCAGCGCTCTCCTGAATTAGCTGCAGCTTTGCTAAACATGTTCTGACACCCAGACTCCCCCTCGGAGGAACCGGTCCTCTGCATGTGATATCGGGCCTTTCTGCCTCAGATCTGCAGCTCATTTGGTGGCAGCTTCAGCTTCGGCGCCGGACTGGTGGAGTTACACTAACATCATGACATCAGTGGGAGCCCGTGTCCTCTTACCGGCCTGGTTGGTGGTGACGGTCACCGAGGCGGCCTGTTCCGGTCCAGGGCTCTGAGGCGAGACTCCGTTCACCGCCCACACCTCGAAGGTGTAGTTGGTGTGCGCCTGGAGCTCGTTGATGGACACCCGCGTCCCCTTCAGGCTCAGCTGCTGGGGGCTGAAGTGGATGCTGTTGCCACAGGCCTGGCAGCGCCGGCCGTCGGGCCCGCAGCGCTTGCACACCACGTTGTAGGTCAGGTCCTGGCGCCCACCGCTGCTCCGGGGCGGACTCCATTCAAGGTTCACGGAGGTCTCGTTCACATTGGAGATGAGGTGGAGGGGTGCAGACGGAGGGCCTGAAAAGCAGAGAGATGTTAAATACGTTTGATATCGTTTCACGTGCACGTTTTCCACATGAATACGTAACGGACTGGGCCGTCCCGTCGTCGAGACTTCTTAAATTCCCTTTTAATGTCCTGTCCATTACAGCCTGGGAGGATCTTGTTTCAGCTGGGTTAATTTAACTGAAATCCGATATCCCGGCATTCATATGTGGGATCAGCTGGCGGCGGCGACGCGCCCACCCCCGCTGTTAGCAGCGGGACATCGGGGAACCCTGGGAAAGTTTGCTTTGAGCCCCGTTATTGAGGTGGTGTTTGTAGCTTAAAGGCTGCTGCGGCTACACAGCAGGAGCAGCTCCCCTCAAACTCCCCTGACTCCATTTAGCTCTGCGCTAATTAATGTGTCCTTACGACGCATCAAACATTAGCGACAGAGACTCTCTCTCTCCGTTTTCCCCGTCTTGCTCGCCCCCTCACTGACTAATGAAGCGCACGCGAGCAGACTGCGGGGGATCGATGCACGGTGAAATATGGAAGCTAGTGGGAGCACAGACAAATCATTCCACGACGGAAATTAATTATCAATGTTATTTTTGGAGGAGCGGCGCGGGGATGAGTGATTTGACCAAGACAGCGTCGGCGGGGGGGTTATGGGAGTTGACTCGTAGCAGGGATGAGCTCAAAAGGTGGAAAAAAAGGTTTGATCAGGGCTCGTAAGTCAAAAATCTTGATGAACGATGTGATGAAGCGGAGAAGAACAGAGAGAAGGGGCTGGATTTGGGGTGAGTAGGGGTATTATTATCAGCTTATAACCTCAGCTATTGATGAAAAGCTATTAATAAATTCTCATTAAGAACTGAGATAAAGTGCCGCTCTTCCCCCTTTTCTCCCGCTCACTGTTTCATTTCTCAGACAAAGAGAACAAAAACAGCCGCTAAGCCGACGTGCCGACACGGCCGTCAGCGTCTCTCTTTTATTGCTTTGTGCTCTTCTCAGGTTTTAATAGCACGACGGTAGAAGTTGGCACATTTCTGAGCTGAACGTAACACTTAATGAAATAAATGTATGTGGGGGATTTTAGAAAATCAAGGGGGTTTTTACCTGCAACGGTGGCTCCTTCCTGAGCTCATGCTAAGGTAAGATAAGCTAATCCCAGTGGCCGAACAGCTGTCGCACAAACACAGGCTGTATTGATCTTCCCACTCTGGGGGCCAGAAAGTGGATCGGTTTCTACAAAGCAACCTTAGTTTGTGCTCAAATGTGCAAGCACACGTGTATCGGCGAGGGCGTGGACCGCGTTACCAACGCTGGGTGATTATTTTATAAGTCTGAGTCTATAAGTTTAAATGAATTCCGCTACACACAAACTACCTCTGGCTCTACCTGTCGCTCTCCCAGAATGCACTGGTGGGAGCAAGGGAGCGTGGGAGAGCCATCGGCTGTGACTGACACCCAGTAATTAATCCTGGGAGAGGGAGGGGTAGACGGTAGCGCAACGCTCACACCAGATCCTCGCATTAGCTCAACGCGGCCTCAAAACCCAAACAGGTGGACTTCGTAGTGAAGGTTCGCCAGAAGAACATTATCCTGTTCTGTGCGCTTCCCTCTTTCCTTAATCTGTCTTATCCATCTCCCCCCTCTCCCTGCTCATACTCAAGGTACAGAGCGTGTTAAATTGACTGGAACCTTGACCTGGCCATTACGGTCCAGCTGGGACCCCCCCCCCCCCCACACACACACACACACCCTCACGAGTCCTCCATGATCTGTGTTCATTCCTTCCTCCTCCTCCACCAGGCTGCTGAGAAAACTGAGGAAGGTCTGAGAAACACATCAAGGGCCACGAGGAAAGCTGAAATGGAGAAGAACCCTCTCGGAGAGCCAGCGGAGCTCCCACGGGTGTCAGTCCCTGCTCCTCATTAGCAGCATGCGCCGCATGTGTGCGCGGCCGCAAACATCCGTGTGAACCGCACATGTTGCTGAGAAAACATTTAGATGTGGGGCTGGGATTTGAAGAGTCACGTTCAACACGTTTGGCTAATTACGGGCCAATTCGTGACATTTGGAGGCAGCAGCCATCACGGCTAATTTAGAGTTCAGCATCTTTAACGGGCCCTGATTGACCCGCCGATATTCCAATTAGTGGTTAACCTGCACTAACTAATGAGCTGTGGTGTTAAACCGCAAGCAGTCAGAACTGAAATTACAGAACTGATCTGTAATTTTTTTTTAATTAACGTGAAACAAAAGCAGAAAAAGGTTGCGTGTGGGATCGCAAGAACGATGCCGACAGATGGTGTGAGGAGAGAATGCTCTTTATTTATCCGCTTACACACACACACACACACACACACACACACACACACACACACACACACACACACACAGCCTGACCTTCAGCAGCAACAGGGAACCACTCAGAGAGGATTTTTTTCTCCTCCTGATTTGCCGTGTGTGACTCTGAGTGGGTTTAAAGAGCGGGAGCGAAAACAAAAATGCGAAGGAGAAGGTATGCGTGAGTGACAGCTGAAATTACAGCGCCTCGGCTGGGGGGGGGGGGGGGGGAGTGACGACAAAACCTAGGAGGAAGGAAAACAGCAGACGACAGACAGGGTGAGGGTTCAAAGATCAAATGTTGAGCGGCTGGCGAGGCAGGGCGAAGGTCGCCGGGAGGCTTCCCCTCCCAGTGCTGCGGCAGAGACGGACGTGCACGCCCAAATAAAACATGGCGAGTAATGAGCACTGACAGCTGTTGCTCGCAGCGGCCGTGCCCAGATGCCATCGCAGCTAACAGGGACGAGCGTAAAGCTCATTCATTACAGGGCTAATTCAATATATTAGAGGTTGACCGAGCAGCGAAAGCATCTCGGAACCCTGCTCCGTTTAGAGCCGAGCAGCTCGTGCACGCCGCCTCCACCTCGCTGAGGCTGAAGCTCGAGCACATCTGACTGCAGGAATACAAGGGGACATCTTCAGATGTACTTATTAGCATAAGATCAACCAGTGGAGGGCGGGCGACCACCCACCTTGACCTGGGATCTGCTGAGATCTCGATCTCACCAATGTGACACGAGTCCAGACCGGCGAGAAGCAGAAAGGCTAAACAAATGTCTCCTTGCTGGTCTGAAGGGAGAAAGGGCTCCAGGAAGACTCGCAGATTAGCATCTCCCTCAGATATAACATTACCTCGTATTCCCACTCGCGGAAAAAATGCCGTTTGCGATTCCTGCGCCGATACGCCGCAGCGGGGGAATAATTAGAGCTGCGCTGCTGCTCCGCCGCTTGTGTGCTCTGCAGGAAAGCTTCAGCTGCTCGTCCGAATTAATAAACCGCTCTGCCGAGTGATAAATCCATAGAAGCCTGACAGATTATTCAGGCCAAGTGGCGAGCGAGCCGAGAGATGAGCGACTTAGCAGATGTTTGTGAGCAATGCGGAATAACCCAAACAGTCTGTGGCGCATGAACGCAGCGCGAAGGCTGTTTACGTGACTACAAAGTTGTGCGTTTGTGGCTTCCTCTGCCTCTGTGTGAGCCGTTCCAGCTAGCTGACTCGGGCACGGATCGAGATTTAATAAAGGAAAGGCACCATTAGACAGCAGGGGTGTTAATAACATCCTTTTAGTTACACTTTAGTCCTCCCGGTCGGTCCCTGCCCCTCTCCGCTGTTCCGCAGGCCCTTTTTGGGAGCCTGAATCCCTCATTAGTTCTCTGTCACCGTGACTGATCGCTAAGTACCACCTGGATTCAAAAGACAGCCATTAAAGCTGCAGCCTGGTGCTTTATGTCTCTGTGGGGGCGAGGAGGTAATTCAGGCTGGGCCTTGCGTGACAGCGAGAGAGGCAGATAATCAGAACCATGTATGGACCAAAGCAATCACCCTGTTTATGTGTTCTTTTCCCAAACAATATTTGGTTCCTAATATGAAACACAGCAGTTTTCTTCGGAAAACAGCTTAAGCTGCTTCCAAATGACAGTAAATCGCTGGTCAACACGGAGGAGGGCCCCGGGCCCGGCGTACTTACGGGTGCACGGCATGGAAGCCGGGTCCGTCTCGGAGCGGAAGTATCCCTTGTCGCAGATGCAGGAAGTGGATCCTTCCCTGACGGAGTAGCTGTGGAGCGGGCACTTGGAGCAGGAGCCGTCGGTGGCCAGGGCGCGATAGTAGCCGATCTTACAGGCTGGAAAAGGCAGGAAAACAGGCAGGAAGTCAGTTAGGAACAATCCAAGCGGGACACGGTCGACGTGGACTTCTCCAGTATTTGTTTCCAACGGCAGCAGGCTGAGGGCCCATCAGAAACGATGCCCATGGGCAACAAAACGAGCTTTGGAGTGGGCGAAGTCGGAGCAAAACGCTCCGCATCATAGAGGAGTCTGTGATATGGATTAGCAACAAGAAAACCATCTCTTTCTCTTCTGCAGCACGTCCTTCCTTCCTTCCTTGCACAGGGCAAACTGGGAGCACTGGGAACACTGGGCACACTGGGAACACTGGGCGCCCCGTCCCCCTCAGAGGACTCTTTACCACAGATGAACACACACCTGTACACCTGTACCTGTACGCCTGTACCTGTACACACGCCTGTACGCCTGTACCTGTACGCCTGTACGCCTGTACCTGTACGCCTGTACCTGTACACACGCCTGTCTGAGGCGATAACCACTGTGACACCTCTCCAGCTCTCGGTGACAGTGCTCACCGTTCCTTTGAGTGACACTTTGATTGGACGGCTCTGATTTCAAGGAGTTTCTCCCCGTCTATCTGCTCCTATAAAGGCCGAGGAAACGTGGGGGGGTCGTGTTTCACCCCGGAGCGGTGAACCAGACGAGAGGGACAAAAGAACAATTCTCCGAGAGGCGCAGCGTGCACGGCCGCAACACCGATTGGATGGAATAACCTGTCAGTCAACGCGGCCGCCGTGCGCTCGGCAGTGGGTTGGGAACGGTTCCGGGACCGGAGGGTCGGCGGTTTGGGTTCTATTAAAGGCTGTGTGTGTGTGTGTGTGTGTGTGTGTGTGGGTGTGTGTGGTGTAAAAGGATCCTTCGGACTGATGAGTAAACTGATGCCAAATATAAATCAGACAATTGCACATGTATTGTCTGCAGGCGACAAGTGAACCCGAGCCCACACACACACACACACACACACACACACACACACACACACGTACACACACACACACACACGCGCGCGCGCGCAGACAGATCCCAGATCTGAGTGTGCGCTGATTAAACACCCCAGGGTACCGTGTTCACAGAGAAACAGCCACGTAAACAAACTCCCACATGTGTTCACCACACCAGAAACCCCTAAAACGTGCAGCAATCGCTCACTTTCCAACAACAAATGCTAACACGCTCACTGTCCACGCGCTCCATAAAACACTGGGAAGACCATCTCGGAGGTGGACCGCCAACACTCCTCTCTGGTACCTGGATTAGCTAACTGAGCCAGGCTAGCTGCTCCCTGCTGAGACATTCTTTGCTCCCGCTCAGTCAATCAGAGCCTCACTCGCTAATGCTAAGCTATGGATCCCTTTGATTGTAGGCTGAAGGGGCGCGTGAAGCCGACGCTTCGTTTCTGACAAAAGAGCAGGGATTAGTGGGGAGACTACGTTATCTCTCTATCTTCACCCCAGCCTCATTACTATGAGACCGCCGGGGTCACCGGCCATTGTTTTAAAGGTTGTGACCGCTTCAGGTGCAGAAACACAGCGCTGGCTGAGGGTTTGTGCATGTGCACTGACCAGGAAAGACTCCAGAGTTGATTGCGGGGTCACCCCGTTGTTTGAGAAGATGCCCTCTGCTAAAAGCCGGAGGGAGAGTTAATTGAGTGCTCTGCTTCACGGCCGTTGGGTCCGAGCGTCTTTAAAGACGAGCGAGCGGGCTGCCTCGGAACGGGAACGCTCGATCGGGTCTTCGCTCATCAATTATTCAGCTGTCCGAGGCCGGGTTGCTCCTCAAAGATGCTGCGCCGTGCACGCTCGGGCGGGACTTTATTTTTTAATTAAAGCGGTGTTTTGGGGGAAGCTATGAGACTTGTTTACAGCTGCATCTGTCCTGCAGAGAGGACGAGCCAATGGGAGGAGAGGAGCCGACGTCCAGGTTAAGCTGCAGAATTTGCTTTCAATTAGGTGTGTGTGTGTGTGTGTGTGTGTGTGTGTGTGTGTGTGCGCACTTGTTTGTGTGAATAGGAATAGACTGCAGTAGTGGGTGGTCCAAGAAAGAGATTCCAGAGAGGAATCTCCCTGAAGACTTGTTGGATGGACGGCTGCCTGCGCCAGGCATTACCAAACGAGCACACATGTATCGAGTTTTACGGGGCCCGAGAGGAGAAGCCCGCCACATATCTTCTCAGACAACTTTCAGGATTTTTCCACACCATCTTTCTTGCCCCGTCTCCCTTCCCACTGCTCCCATTCCCCCCCCCCCCTCTCCCCCCTCAGCTCTCCTTCCAGCTTAGCTTGGTTTTCTCTCTGCAGGCTTCCTTTCAAACCGAAAGGGGTTTGTCAGGTGCCAAATCCCTTAGCTAAGAGATCAAAAGCAGACAAAGAGACTGGTGACTTACTGTTCTATTCTAGAAAGGCAAAAAAATGGAATCCTCATAGACCAGGACACTGCATTCTTCCCCCTTTTCTCCCCGAGCTGCTCTTTCACTCATTCAATCCTGCTTTAGTCCTTTCCCTCCTTTGTCAGACTTTGGCCCCGCCCCCTCCCCGTTGTCTCCGAGCTAAAGCACGTACGGACGACCGGGGGGGGCTGCGGGCGGAGGAAGTTAATGAGTAGTTTTGTCCGAGCGGTGGCGATTCGGCGGGATGAACCAGTCGCGCCACGTGAGGCGAAACGAAAAGGGGACGTCTGCGGCTGCACACCAGCTACGTCTGAGCTAAGCTAGCCTTTCAACAGTCATCGGCGACTTCTTCCTCAGTTTCACACCAAGGACTCAAACACACCAGGGACGAAAAGTGTTTCTTTTTATGAAGTATCGGTTTTTACGCAACAATCGTCCCCCCAGAAGCGGCAGGAACAGCCAAACCCAATAACTCAAGCAGGCCGGGCAGCAGCGCAGCCTCTGCTGATAACAATCCCAGCAAACGACGGCGTTTCTCCCCTTTCATGGCGGCGCTTTGTTCTCATGGAGCGATGAAACCTTTTAGTCATAACAGACGGCGAGAGGAGCCGTCGCGGGCGTCCTCACAATGGCGCTCTTCAAAAAACCCCACTGGTCGGTTTCCAGGGCCGGAGGGCGAAGGGGGTCTCTGCTCCCGCACCTTGAGGAGCCGTCTCTGTTCTTGGATACCATCCATTCGTGTTTCAGACGTCCGCGCACCTGCACCCGAGGCAGCGGCGCCTTAACCGCGCTAACTAGTTGCTGACCGCCAGCATCTGTCAGTGGAACAGCAGGACAGCGGAGCAGGTTAACTCATTAATTCTGTCACCGCGGTAATTAATCACCTCCGGCTCTGATGGCGACACGCGGCCACATGGACAGCGAAGCCCATCAGAATGATGGATGAGGGACACACGGCCACCGGAGCCGATCACCGTGATTGATGACGCAAGCTCTTCACACATCTTGACCTTGACCAGGAGGGGAAAGTTCGCCCGCTGAAGGTAGCGCCCCTCACGACACAGAACCAGAAGCAGTCGCCTCACAAGATCCGAGTCGACATCTTTATCGGCACTGAGGTAGCACCACAGCAGGACCCGGCGAGGCTAACGGCGGCCTGACCCGGGCCTGGGCCAGCAGCAGGAAGTCGCCGGTTTATGTTGAGTCAGCAGTGCCGACCATCATACAAGAGCCACCTGTGACACTTGTGTCCTAATTAAAAAGTCACCAAACGTCGCCTTAAGTCTGGGTTTTTAATGAGCAGCGCCGGACTCAGACCGTGGAGGGTTCCCATGGATATTGGAAGGAACGGAGTTTCCTGCTTCGATACCTGGCTGGGGACCATGACGCTGGCGGCACCACCTATATTATCACATTTTGGATTGCGTAACTAAAAATGAAACATTGTTCTAAAGATTTCCTGAGGACTGAGGTCTTTATGTTCTCACTGACACGTAGGCTCCACTTCCAGGCTAATTCCTTCGGCCTTATAAAGGAATATTAAAACAATAGTTATATCACCACATCTAAAGTATTTAGTATTCCACCCAAGCACTCCAGAATGGACCCGACGCCTCCCTTAAAACCTCACTAGACCCATAAATGTGTCCGAAAAGAGCTGAGACGCATCTTTGCTTGATGGAACTGCTGGACGGACGCTGCTAACGTCTCGCATCTGAGACATGGAAGCTAGGCGAAGGTTAACCCGCAACAAATAACAAATAACAACAGATATTTACACATGCGCACCCTCAGGGATGCACAGAGGCCCCTGAAACACTCTCGGTGCTGCGCCGATGCACAGACGCACAGCTGCTGCCGGGTTTGTGTACAGTACAGACGGCGAGCGGGGACACGAGTACGGCAAGGACGACCGGAGGTAAACAAAGTCAGTCCAGGTATTGTCTTGGTTGAATTTCCCCAGTGTCTCAGGAGGCCCCTGAGCCCGTGTGTGTGTGTGTGTGTGTGTGTGTGTGTGTGTGTGTGAGTGAGTGAGCCCATGATAGTGTACCTGATAGTGTACCCTACGTTCTTTCCTGACATTGTTTACAATGAAAGGAGCTGTATTTCAGCCCATAAGAGGTGTGTGTGTGTGTGTGTGTGTGTGTGTGTGTGTGTGTGTGTGTGGTAGCAGGTGGAGGGTGCATGCTAATGCGGGGGGGCGAATGCTGCAGGAAAAGGGAGGAGGTGTGAGGAGAACAGACCCAAACTCCAAGAATAGGTGAAGAGGAAGAGGAAGCAATGAGGAAGCCCCCTCAAACAAGGGGGCTCTTATCAAACTTTGTAAACAATTATACCCCCCCAAACAATCCCTGCCCCTGCCCCCCACCCCCATGTTGCCCTTTAGTCTTATTAATCAGCCTCCAATACACAACAGGGCACGTACACAAATGTGGGCAGCTGAATAATTTCAGGTACCCGAAGACTGTCTCAGTCCCAGTGTCCACATATTTTCACTTTAAAAGACAATGTGCCACACACACACACACACACACACACACACACACACACACACACACACACACATCTGTCTTCAACTCACACCTCACACAAATCCACAAACACACATGTCAACACTTAACTGCTCTGCATCATGAAAACTTTAATTATCTATTTGTCTGTGGTCTCTGGGGCTGGTTTACCAACCTTGTTGGTGTCTCATAAGCAGCTCGATCGTTGACAAGTGTGTGTGCACGCGTGTGTGCGCGTGTGTGTGGGGGGGGGGGGGGGGGGGGGGGGGGGCAAATCATGAGTGAAAAGGAGGGTATTTTTAGGTTGTTTGTGTAGGTAATCTACTTGCAGCACCCAGACGACAGCCTGTCTGGGGCCACCTTCTATTGTGCGTGAGTTTGTGTGTCCATGAGGGCGCACCAGTGCGCGCGTGTGCACGTGCTCACGCACAAACGTCAAGGTACATTTAAAAAAAAAAAAACCTCTCCTGGGTCACTAACTCTTCAACAGCTCGTGTCGGGCTGCGAACGGTCTGCTGGGCTCGGACGTGACCGCCTCTGACCTTTGACCTCTGAGTCCCCGCCCACTTTCCCCAGACCACTTTCCTTTCCGCTCAAACCGGCATCACAGCTGCTGCTCCCGCTCCACTGGTATTTTCTCACATGTGTCTGAGCATTCCTAGCTTACGGGCACATGTGCGACCACAAACTCTGGCGGCGGGTGTAAATGTTGCCCCGTCTAACCTCTGGGCTCGTTGAACCTGGCCTTGCAGCACACGGGGGGGGTGGGGGTGGGGGGGGGTAACCAGAGCTGGAGGTTAATGGCGGTGGCTTAGACAAGGTTACTCCGCTAATGTGTAACATTTTGGCCTTTAGTTTTAAAGTGAGGACAGACGCACGGGCGATGGTAGGAGGGAAACAAAAGCGGGCGGGATTAATGCCCCGGCGAGCTGTAAAGTAGACGTGTGGGCATGACTGGGGGGGCAGATTCTGGTGTCTGGGCTGTTTTGTATTCCTTTATTGTATGTCTACTTCCTGTCCTTTGTCTTATCTTTCTTATCTTGGCTCGTGCCCCAGCAGGCCCGATGCCCGGCTCCTGGCAGCACCTGCAGTCGGGCGCAGACGCCAGGACACACACGAGGTCATGACATCACCGCCTGAGTCTTGTCGGACCCGAGCCCCCCCCACAGCATCTCACATCTCCAGCTGTTTACCGGCCCCACTCCTCAGAATCCTCCTCCCTAAATCACCTCTTCTGTCACGCTCTGCTCGATGTTCCGCCCACTTCTCCTCTGGGTGGCTTCTGTATCGCTCCATCGCTACATTAGAAGTCCTCGCTCTTCTTCTCTTGCCCTCACGTTCCTCTTTGGTGTGAGCCTTCAAGGGGCTCAACCCCCTCTTTCTTCCCCACCCGTCCCCGTATTTGACAGCTTGCTGCGGATCAGGAGGATCAAGGTTTCTAATTCCAGAGACGTGCCCTAGTATGGACGCACCGCCGCCTTCGGCTACAGATCTGCCATCAGATCCTCGATGCTGCGAGACCTCCAGATCCCCAAATTGCATTTCAGCTCCCCCACGGAGACGTTACACCTCAGAGGCGACCCCTGCGGTGCATTTGATACCGAATACACTGATTTTTCTGCCCTAAAACCAGAGACGGGGGCACGTTTGTCTGTCTGCAGCAGGTTCCTTTTCAGTCAAATTAATGCAACTGTAACATCTCAAGCTAAATATGGGAGCGGACGGCTGCTAGCTTAGCATACAGTTTGACATCAAACTATGCTCGCTCTGACTTTAACGTAAGTACCATTTGCCTTGATTTCCTTGAGGATCTTTTCCCGGACAGGGCATAATTTAAAACCCAATCTGTAATTTAATGGCAGCCTGGGTTCACACTGAGGCCTTTCAGTGGGTTTGTGGTCTAAATAGCAAAACTCCCACAAGCCCCAAAGCAAGTAACAAATGTGGAAGCGTGTCACAGTTGCGGGATTAAGTCACAATTCACCCGGATTCTCTTTTAAAGCCCCGGGTGTATTTTCAGACTGGCCATTAGAAGCACTCGAGACCGAATTAAACACTGAGAATGAAAGTTACTCAAATGCAGATGGCGGCCGCGGTTGACTGCTGCCATTTATTTTTGTGTGTGTGGGACTTCACCTTTCACTCTGCCGCTATTTTCTAATGCAACCGTGCATCTCTGATGGAAATGAGTCATCCGGGAGACGGTTCTGGAGCCGTTCCGGCTCTGGAAGCGCTCCAAACTCATCCGTCGTTGCCGGCGGATGATGAACGGGAACAGCCAAGATGCGCCCGTTTCGCCGCGTCCTTGCAACATCCCGCCCATATTCTATATTTAAAGTAAAGAAAATCACACTTTCCAAGCGCCCGTGTGCGTCTCAGCTGGGAGAAAGAGTCCGTGTGCTATTTCCTCCTCCGGGGAGATTAGCAAAGGGGAATCTGGGCTCATTAAAATGGGCGCTGTGTCCACTCACATCAGATTTCAGGGCGGCCCTTTATTGAAACGCTTTTTGTCATAACCCCTGACTGATTGCCACCGAGCGGCCTTTGTTTGGACCCTGCCCTCAGTGAGTAATGGTGGGGGGGGGGAAGCACCTATCACAAGGCTGCGTGGAGGCGTGAAGATAGAAATCAGGAGCAGAACCAGAAAGAGAAAGATAAAAAAAACAAAAAAACCCAAGGTGTTTGTAATCAGCCTCCCATTGTGGCGTGCTGAGGGCGAGGCGGCGGCCCATCTAAGGAGCCGCCGGCCGGCTTTGTCTCCCGGCTCGGATGGCGCGACGCGATCGGAACGTTAATGGAGGTTTACGATGCAGCACGCGATACGCCTGCTGCAGCAGATGCACAGTAAATATAGGAGATAGTTTGGACACACACACACACACGCGCACACACACACACACACACACACGCTCCACATCAGAGGTATTTCCGTGCAGGGAACCAAATCTCCTTCCACTTTACTTCCCCACCAGTTTTTTGTCTTTCCCCCCTCGACCTCCTCGTCTCCATCTCCTCCCTGATTGGCAGGAGAAGGTTGTTCTCGCCCCCCATCAGCACAAAGACGTCGTCAGAGGCCTCCTCTCTTTCAGTCAAACACCTTTGATTGCCGTCCTCTTCCTCTTCGCTCTGGATTTCTTTTCCTAAGCATCTGTGTAGGGGATGGCGGGGGGGGGGGGGGCGATGGATTTAGAGAGAAGGGCAGGAGAGGAAGAGGACGAGTGTGCATGAATACAGGAAAAATGGAGGGAGAAGATGGGGAACAGTGGGAGGAGAGGGGGGGCAGGGGGCTGGTGACAGCAGAGGGGGTGAAAGGACTGCAGGGTTGTGTCGGTAGAGCGCTGGGGTATTGATTCAGCCTCTTTTGACATGCTAATTTGCTTGCTGACTGCTTTAATCGCTCCCTCTTCCCATCACGGGCTTCAAAGAGAGGATGCGTTTTAAAAAGAGGAGAGAGATCTCTCATGTTCTTACCCCACTCTGCCTAATGATAGAGCACTGTTTATTCAAAATCAGCGCTAATCTGCGTTGTATTGTTTAGCTAGCATGTCCTCGGGGACTTTTTTTACATTAGATTATCAGATCACAAATACGATGTGCTCCCTTAGCTCGTTAAAAGCTGACATGTCAGGGAAAAAAATTATTTATTTAGCTGTAATGTACAGCAAAGGATTTGCACTAATATAACATAATAAATAATAAAACAGGCATTTTATTCTAAATTACATCATTTAAATGACATTAAACTCTCTCTCTCTCTCTCTCTCTCTCTCTCTCTCTCTCTCTCTCTCTCTATATATATATATATATATATATATATATATATACTGTACATATATATATAAAGGTTATTTATTTTATCAGTTGAGTGTTTGAGATGGGTCTTTAATCTCAAGGAAATTCAATGTGTCGGCTTTTTATTTCTATATATTTGGATTTATTTACTTCAAAGTCACTTTACAATAGTCTGGTTTTCAAGTTTTTTCTGTCTTTTATTACATGAAGTTTCTTTTGGAAATTTTTTTTTTCATCTGCTTTCTGATTGGTTTCAAGTGTGTGATCATAATTAGAATATAATATAATTATAATCTAATATAATTAGAATATAATATAATTAGTCATTGCAGCAGTTTTTCATGCCAAAAATCCCCTCTTTTATGCACCTTATGGAAGCGTTTCAACCCTCCTAAAGGTGGGTATCAGTGTCAGTGACGGGCGCTGCACTGAGGCCGCTGCAACTAAAACCCGACAGGCGTCCAGCCCGCGTCACGCTCCATCGACTTCCTGCCCTGAGCGGCGAGAGGAGGAACCGAGGGAGGCGATGAGTGTCGAGAAGTGCAAGAGGAACAAACAGAGGGAGCGGACGGCCGTCCGGGCAGGAAAACATTTCAGCACCTCGGCTAATGATGGCTGAATTACGTCCCCCCGGTGCACCACCAGGGGAGGGGGAGGTGGGGGGGGGTGCTGAGGGGAGGTTTCTCCATTTGGAAACACAGAAAATGTTAATAAAAAATAAAAAATGCCAGAAGCAATTATATCTGCAGGAAAAGTCGGAGGTGGAGGACTGAAGCGTTTAGTCTGTTTTCATATCTGTTGTCTTCAGTGACACAAAGCGAAGCTCTCCGGGGGCGCCAGGGAGCGTTTATTATACATATTTATGACTGTGTAGTCTTCAGATTATTGCTGGAGAGATCCGTGCACGCTCACACTGTGCACGTGCATCTTGTGGGAACAATTGTATCCGGTGATGTTCGACACGCCGCCTCCAGACAGAAAAGGTGAGCTGGTCGTTCAGCCCACTTCCTGCCGCTACTGTGAGAGAACTGACACACACTGTGGCCACTGGAGAGGTGTGTGTGTGTGTGTGTGTGTGTGTGTGTGGGGGGGGGGATCTGTGGGTGACACCAGCCGAGAGAAACGTGGAAACGAGAGGAAAACCGAAATGACTTGAGGAGACGGATGACAAAGGCGGGACAGCGAGCGAGCGGACCGGGAAGATGCAAATGCCCCATTTGTATGTATGCAGAGTCAGAGGCGGAGGGGGTGTGTGTGTGTGTGGGGGGGGGGGGGGGTCTGCGTATTTAAAAACCTTCAGGGACCTGAGGGCTAAATAGAATTACGTGGTGAATTTAAAAACGATACTCCCAAGCGCATATTTAACACTGTCAACAGAGGAGAGGAGAAAATGGAAAAGGCAGATAGACGCGCACACAAAGAGGAGAGGAAGTTCATCCCCGAAAACCTCTTAATCCGGCATGAATAAGAGATTTCAGCACGGCGGAGAAGTGCATGGAGGAGTGTTGGGGGGGGGGGGGGGGGGGGGGGTAAAGGGGGTGGGGGGGTCTCAGGTGAGATCAGGGCGCCTGACGTCACACTGATGCACACTGACACAGATGCACAGAGACAGCAGAATGTCCTGCAGTGTTGCTCCCTATTTTCCACCTGATGAACCTACGTCCGTTTACACCCCCCCACCACCACCACCACCACCCCCCACCCCCCCACCCCCCCCCAGCTAGTACTAAATGTGCTGCCCTGCTAGGAAGCACAAGAACCGTCGTTACGGCGCTGCAGAGGCACTTTCACATCTCCATAATGACCTACGTAGCACTCGCTAATCTCCCCCCCCCCCCCCAACAGCAGGAACCCCCTCACCAGATGAGGAGCGAGGCTACCCCCTGTGACCCCCACCTCCTCTAAGCTCAGCGTATGGGGGGAGGTGGTTAACAGGGAAAGGGATCCCAAGTGCAAACAGACAAAGTCCCCTCGTCTTAGATCAGGGCCCCCCCCCTCCCCATATGGGCCCGGCCCTGGGTGCCCCCCCCCAACACCTCCACATACACACCCCCCCCGCAGCTGTCAAAATCCTGACATCTTAATCAATCCTAGATCCACAACCCTGACAGACACAGCAGAAAGATGGATGCAGAAGTGGCTGACCCTTGACCCCTGCTGGGGGGGGGGGGGGGGGGGTACAACTCCAACATGCCGCGCCAGCCCCCCCCCCTCTGTAAAAGTTTTCCCCTCAGACATCACCGAGCTCTGCCGGCTCCACTGCTGCCCCAAACAATGATGGAGGAGAACCCATTCATCCTGGCGCTGGGAACCGGGGGCCAAGGTGCCCCCGTAACCCCACACGAACACAAGATAAGCGCAGACGCACAAGTATGCAAACACTTTCACACACAACCGGGCCGGAGTCCAACACAAAGAGGAGATTTCAGAGCAAATTTAGGCTTTCAAATCTGTCTCATTAAAGGTTTTATTACCAGATAATAACATGTTGACCAACTGCCTCCTGAAAATAGCTGTTTCATAACAGAACGCTAACCAGCTAGCTTGTTAGCAGTCACCAGCGTCCATTAACCCTTTCGCCACTGGAGTTGCCCCACACCACGGGCAGCTTCTCCCTGTCAGAACCGCTGCAGCTAACTCGCTTGTGGAGTGAAATCAAAGCTACATGTAAACAAGGTAAGCTTGAAGCCGCTAACGCAGATGCTGCCAGATGTGAATCGGACGGGATGGAAAGATATCAGCGCCAGCTCCGAGGCCGGCGGACGATACCGCATTAGTCACATCAAATCAAATCCTTTGTCCCATCTTCGGAGCGGGTGCAGATCTTACAGATAAGGAGCTACGCTAAATGACATCACCGTTTCCCACTCATAAATTAAGAGAGGGGTAGTAGTCCTGCCCCCCGCCCCCCGTTAATCACCCCTGCCCAGCCTCTGACCCCTCGCTGAGCGGGCTGTGTGTGACACCGGTGGGTGGCGGGTCGTACATCAACACGCGTTACCGGCAGGGTTGGCATCGCCTCGGCCCGGAGAACCCGGCACGTGATCCTCGGAGCAGCTGTGGAGCACAACTGGATGCTATCCATAACACTCAACTCGCCATAAATTAGCATCCACTGTCAGCAATAAAGCAGGCTAATTCAATTAGCTTAAATTGGATTAAAAACGTTGCTCCTCGTAACATCCTGAAGTGATGGGTGGACTTCTCGGAATTCATCAACATGTCGGAAGCTCTTCGTCTGAATTTCCAAGATGAAAATCCCCAACGACCTTAAAAACCTCATCGAACATCTTGGGTGTGGAATCCGATTGAGCCGGGATGAGGATAATGGCATATGAAGCACCATTCCCCCCCCCCTACCAAATAGCACCCTTCCACCCCAATCACTCAGCTGTGGAATTTTGCTCATCTCATACCTGCTCGGAATAATAAATGCCTTCTCTTCCTTCCTCTTAAGCTGTCTATCTCTTTCCCCCAGCTTTGCTGTTCATCAGAACTGAAGGAGGAGGCGGGCGAAAGGCCCAGTAACCAGTTCTACTATCGCCTCCCAGTGCCCCCAGTTCTCCCGGGATGCATCCTTTTCCACAATCCCTCCCAGTGGGCTCACTAATTATCCCATTTACAGTCATCATTGCCTCTATCGCCCAACCAGGCGAGTGTGGTGAGCGGGGGAGTGAGACAAAAAGACACCCAACAGTGTGAGCTGAGGGAATGGGGGGAGGGGGGGGGACAATAGTTTAGAGCCTGAAGGAAGAGCGGGAAAATAAACTCTTTACCTTGGCATTCGGAATTGCGCTCCTCGTATCCAGGATTGCACAGGCAATTCCCAATGGGCACCAGCCACTCGCCGTCGGCGCCGCAGTACATCTTGGGCACCTCCTTCTCCTCTGAATTATCCACGCAGGAGCCGCGGACCTCCACCAGCGAGGAGGTGTCGGCCCCGGTGATGGTGTCGGGAAACTGGGCCAAGTTCCGCACGGCCAACGGACATTTCTTGTAGAAGACGCGGACGGACACCAGTGCGATGCACGCTCCGACGTCCTGGAAGGCCAAATAAAAGCCCTTCCGGGTCAGGGCGCCCACGTCTCGGACCTCCGTGTTCAGCTTCATGATGCGATCCCCGATGTCCACCTGGGTGAAGCTCTGGTCCGCGGCGATGGTGTCGATCTTGCCGAACTGGTTCTCCCGGATGGAGCGCTCCTTGTCGTTGTTGGACTCGTAGTAGTAAAGGTTGAAGGTCTCCTTGCACGTTCCCATGACGCCCGGCAGGCTGTTGCAGTCTCGCAGGGTGAACTTGATCTCGATGTAGACGCGCTGGGCGCCGCCCCGGGGGATCCAGTCGGTGCGGAGCCAGTTGTTCTGGTTCAGCTCCATGACGTTGCACACCTGGTAGGTCCGGATGGGAATGTTCTTCTCGTCCATGATACTCACTTCCTCCCACTGCAGAGAGAACACTCAGGCATTATGACACACTCCCGACCTCCTAGGTTGTTGGTTTAGTCTAAGAACAGAACGCTGAACCGGGCCCAAGAACATCAGAGGGAGTTCTGGAAAAGGCCGGTTCCTTTAGGGTGGATTGAAACACACCTAAAGAATACAGGAGGCATCAGAACCAGCGGTCGTGATCTAACGTGCGCCTGCTTTACATCAGCGTGCACGCAGGAGAGCAGCAGACCGGCACACACACACGCTCCGTGCTGCTGCTGGCATTAGCTCACAGTGGGGGGGGGGATTACGTTATCCAGCGCCACTCGGAGGGGTGTTTGTTTTACATACGACGGCGCGCCCCCCGTTCACCGAACACCCGCAAACGCGTGTTTTCACCGCAGGTTTCATGTATATCTGACTGATCTGGGGTCAGAACCAGAGCAGACAGACTCTGACCTCCGCCGATCAAAGACGAAAGAGATGCTAACATCAAAAATGCTGACGTCATCATCCGTAAACGTCTAAAGGTGATGGCGGATAAATGGGAAAAGTTATTTCTTCAGACAGCAGAGGCTCGGGTTCTCGCCCAACTGCTGCCCTATTCTGTTCCATATCGGAGCCACTCTAGATATCCCAATTAGATGGAGGATCGCACCGTTCCCTGGAGCTTTGGAGCCAGATCCAGTCCTCCTGCGGCGAGCTGAAGCCCTCTGCACTTTCCCCTTTATTCGCCCGTTTCAGAGGACCCTCACTCAGCTGCCAAGTTCCTCTCTTCCACTCAATGGTGGAAAGGGATATAAAGTTTCTCCACAAAGACCGATTCAATCCACCGTCTATTCAGGAAACCTGACGCCCGCTGGAGTATCGGCCTCCGCGTCTGACTATTACAGAGTGGTTAGGGAGAAGGAGAGCGAGGGGCTGGAGGTGAGGGGGAAGCCTATAGGCCCGTGGTTCTCAGAGTGGATTCGGAGACCCCCGTGGGGCCCCGGAGGGAGGTCTGGAGGGACACAATATAGTGCTAAATTCAAATTTATCTCTGGGTCCTGAAACTCATGGCTCCACTTAGGCTCATATCCTCACGCAGCATGGATTATACCATAAATCAACAACACAAACTCTCATAAAGAGGCCAACAGGAAAGAACGGTATCAAAGAGGCCTGTGTATCTATCTGGCAGGGCGCTGCGGAGCTCCGGCCAATAATGGATATTATCTCTCCATTTCTGCTCAATAGGAGACCATGCGTCCCAACAAGGGGACGCTTCTTTTAGAGCACTCACCCCTCCTTCTGTGGGGCTGGCGACCCATCCCAGCTCCCCCTGCACGGATCTGGAGTCCAGTAACGTGACTGCAAAACAGAAATGGGGGAAAAGGTGAGCGTGCAGTCTGAGACTGGCGTGCACCGTTTAATCAGCCTGACGAGCACGAAGTCTCAGAGGAATCCAAATGTTCACATCAAACTTGGACTAAATGAAAGGACGCGTCAACGGGGAAGATTTCCCGGCCGTCTCGTATCCACAATCCCCAATTTTCGGATGTTAAAATAAGATTTTTTTTTATTTTTTTTTAAATAATAATAACGTGCACATTTTCACAACGATCATTGAAAACACGGGAGTGAATTCGGGCCCAAACAGATCAACAATCTTAATGTTCGACCGATGTTTTACTTTAGGTTTGACGTAAATATGAGCTTTATGGGGTTATTTCATATTTGGTATGGCAGAAATACAAAATCAATTATATAATTAATGATGCTATTGTGTAAATGTATGCTTTGGTTGTGGGTATTATAATAAACCTTCAGTCTTGATGAATCCGAGACGAGAATGACGGAATTAAAGCTGGTAAATTTAATCGGAATGTCGATTTTTAACAAATCGATTCGTTTATTTGCATCGTCCCTGGGAACTAATCCTTCAAAATTGAAAACTGCTTCCCGAGAGCCCGTGAAGACAAGTCCCGCAGCATTTTCCAAGCTGTTGCGGCGCAAAGATCGATGCGTAAATTTCTCTTTCTCGATCGGTTTTCGTTTCATTCCCAGAGTTTTCTTCCGTTATTGCCCTGCGCTGCCGGAGCAATCACGGTGAGAAATTCTCAATCGGATTAATAAAGAGCTGTCTGAGTACTCCCGTAGCCCGTAAATCGAATTCGAGACGTAAAAGTCGAAAATTGTTTTACAGTCGCTGCGCGTTCAAGACTTTTTTTCGAGGTCTGACCTCAAATCCGTTTCGGAGCTCGAAGATCTGCTCCAGGGTTTTGGCAGCTAACATCGGAACACCGAGGCTGCTGGTGCGCAGTCGGACACCCGTTTCACCATTTCCAAATGTGTCTAAATAGCCCCCCCACCCCCAAAAACCAAAAATCTCAACGTGACAATCTGTTCCAATGAAGAAACTCTCGGTGCCTGCGCGGCTAAAGGGGCCGCGGATTGAGGGTCCGCGGCGCGGACGCACACGGAGGTGTACTGTGGATGAAGTCTGAAGTCCAGGGCACTTCTTTTCTCCAACAACCTTACCTTCATTTGGAGGGTATATCCGGGCCGACGAGACAAACGTAGAAATCCCACAAAGAAGAAAAGTTGCCGCGAACCAAATCCCAGCCATGAGTGCAGTTTGTGTCGATATTCCCGTCTTCTTTCCGATTTTGCTCTCGCTGCTCTTTTCCCAGTTCTTGCGCGCTCTCTCTACCTCCGTGTGTGTGTCTCCCTCTCTCCCTCCCTCTCTCTCTCTCCTACTAGAGGAATATGGATTTGAAGCGTTCGGGGCAGAAGGACGCAGCGAGCGCACCGCGGCCTGGAGGCGGGTCTGTGCGCTCTGACGCTCAACCCGTCAATCCATATAGGAAACAGGGGGTAAAGGCGGGGGGGTAATCATTAAAACCCTGCCCCACGCACCCCAGGCAAGGTCTCATATGTTAAGGGCTATTCTGCTGTGGGGTTTGGGGATGAGGTGCGAACTGGTGTTGTCCCAGGCCGCCAGGCAGGTGCAGAAAACGGGAAAGAGCGTAAACGACTCATCGATTAAAACACAAGAAAAACACAGCTGGGGGAGATTCCGAAGATTCCAGTCGGAGTTTGTGCTCGCGCGTTTGTGAGCCAGGTGAAGTCTGCGGCAGCTCCCGGGATTTAAATGGGATGTAAACGTCAGAATGCAAACGGAAAACCGGTGCTAAACACGCACGTTTCTGCCCCCTTGTCTTTAAAACTCGCAGTCCTGCAGTTGGACTCGCCACGCGCGTCCGAGCTGCGCTGCCTCGGACCAAGGTCGCCACCTAGCGGAGACGCCAACACCTGTTCTCCTCTCACAATTGGATTAGAGGACAAGTCTGATCACGAGCCCTCTAACATTACATGCACGATGAGAAATTAACAGTTGAATCCATGTATCGATTTCCCTGCCACGTGCACTCGTCCTCATATTATCAGTGTTCATCCCGGAGATGTGCAGATCGGCCTGGACGGTAGATCCAATGCGGATTCCTCTTATTCCGGGATTAATGTCAACTCTGTGGTTTTTCTCTGAAAACAAAGGCAGCATTGTTCTTCTTTTAGAAAAGGCAGCTGCATCCAGGTTGGGGGGGGGGGGGGGGTGACCAGGGTGCCCCCACTCTTTTATGTCCTCCTACACAGGTCTTCCGTTGCTCCCATGAGAAGCGCCCACTGCGATGGCTGCCAGGCAACCTTCCAGTGATCTGCAAGGGAGACCATGATGATGTGGGCAGAGCGGGGCATTCTGCATCACCACGCACGGCTGAGCAGCCTCGGATGAGTCTCACAACAAACAACACCATGGAGTGTGGTATTTCGCAGATGACAGGTAGCCGTGGCGACGCGGCGCAGCCTCCTGCAGCGTCCCAACGGCAGGGATTTGGAGCGCTATCAGGAAAGTAGCTCCGTGGCTGTGTCCAAGTCATTCCTGTCTTCCAGAGCTGTTTGAGGAGACAACGGAGAGACATGTTGCTCTCATTCTGCTGAGTCATTAGAGTCAGACACGTATGAATGTGCCTTTATGTGGGAACGCTGCGGGCTGCTGACAGCGTTTACACTTGGCAGATCCCAAAACGCTCCCATTCAGGTGGCTTTTTCTGTGGCTGTCACACCAAGCTCAGGCTTCCAGCGCCGGGTTATTTACATTTGACCAGAAGGGGAAACACTGAGGAGGTTCCTCATACATGATCTCACCGACCACGGACCTGCCCTCGTCTCCCAAGCCATCGCTGCCACAGTCCGGCTGTGGGGAGAGTTAGAGGCAGATTGAGAGTAGAGGCCTGTAGAGGGGGGGGGGGGGCTGTTAAACATCTCAACTAGGATACTGAAGCTGAAAAAGCCCCAGAAAACTGGACAATTCCATCCAATTCAGTTTCCAGGCCTGACAGCCCTAAAGAGCCAGCGAGGGCCGGGGGGGGCGGGGGGGGGGGCAGCTTTTCATCTTTGTGTCAAACGGTGTAAATGTTTTATGGACTGACGGACCAGGACGCTGGTCAGAGCAGAGCGCCGGTGGGCGGGCTCAGTCTCCTGCCTCCTTTTATTCGTGCCACCGTGCTTTTGATTGATTACGCTCCGAATCGATTCCTTTATCTTCCTGTCAAACCGCCGGCTTTTATTTTTACAGACAAGCGCCTGCCCCCCGCACACGCACACACACACCACCGCCTCCCTCCACCAGCCCACACAACTTTCTCCAGATGGCATCTTCTACCCACACATCTGCATTATGTGCCAATCATGCAAACAAATCCCTTTTTAAGAACACACACTCACACACACACACACTCACACACACACACACACACTCACAGAATGGTCTTTTCCAGCCTGCCTCTGCTTCTCAGAAGGGGAATGAATCCATCAGAACCTGTTGGGAGCGGCTGGCGCTGCTCCACAGCTGTCCTGCACACGTCTCCTGCTGCCACAGCTGCTCTCATTGGATCACTCCTCCTGCCATAGTTATATTATTAAGCTCGTTGATCACGGCGGGGAGACGCTGGATGTGAGGGGCATTAAAATGTTCCCACTCAGGATGGCTTTCAGCACCTGTATGGCTGTTCCGTGTCTCAGATCTGACCTCTGCCCCCCCCCGACCCCCGACCCCTATTGTTTTATGATTCTGAGATACATTTGAAGCAGGTTGCTGGATCAGACACGCCGTTTCTTCAGGAAGTGCCTCGAATGTTTATTGCCAAGAAAGCGGAAAGCTTCGACCCCCCCCCCCCCCAGCTACTCATACATCAGCTCTTCCATTGTTCCACCCAAAGCCCCTTAAATCCCCCCTGCTGGCAGGTGACCCCCCAAGGCTACAGACCCTGCCCAACGCCTCCAGATCCTGCAGCCTCATGCGGTGCTGCTGGGTTCCTCAGTGTCCGGAGGTCGGAGCGAGTGGGAGTGCTGGGAAACAAGAGGAGAAAGAGGAGAAGAGATCAAGGAGAGAATGTCAGGGAGAATCAGGCCGAAACAGATTACAACACTGTTGTTAATCCTATCGGTAATTAATATAAACCTGCTTCGTTATGACCCGTTTAACCCAGATAACTGGCCTCCACACCCAGTTCCTCCACAGTCTTCCACCCACCTGTGGGACTGAAGCGGCGTCAGCATTTATCTGCAGAGCTGCTCTTTGACCGCACGCCGTGGCACCAGTGCACACCTGTGCACACCCGTGCACGCTCACCCGTGGTTGCTGCCAGATTTACAGGTGCACACTCGTTCCAAAGTCTCTGCTTTGAACATGAGGGCACCATCGATGTTCTCCTGCTGCGGCTCAGATTCCATCTTTCCACTTGCTGCCACCTGACAATCAGTATTCCGATAATGAGGACAGGAAACAGACGGGATAAATGGTTACATGTGAGTCTTTGATGAACATCCTTCGTTCCATAACCAGTACAGATGTTCTGGGGCCTGATGTCACCTTGTCATGGCGGTCCATCCATCCTCACATCTGGGCTGTCTCAGGGCAGAGCCTGTTCTGGTGGGTTCGGGGTCAGAGTTCAGTTGGACTCGAGCAAACGTGATTCCATGAAGCCAGTTCCTGTTTGTAGCGCCCTTGAACTGGAAGCTGTTTTCATCAGGATTAGGAGCCTCCCCTGGGATCCGAACCCCAACCTTCCTTTCCCGGAGATCAGTTCAGATATTCCCGACACAGCTGACCCAGAAGCTAATGGCCCCGTGCATTATGAAAGGTCGTCTGCAGGCTCCCGTCTGCTCTCACTTCCAGTATTTATGCTGGTTTATATGTGACCTATTCCTGCACCACCACCTGCTCCCTGATGGCCGCCCACAGTCAATAAGCATCAGTGCAGTCCAGCCCAGCGGGTTCAGCCTCTCTCTGCGGTCCAGCTGAGAGGTGAGAGACACGTGGTGCCATTGCCGAACCCCCCGAGGGCTGCGGAAGCGGACCGTTGCTGCGGCATCCCTGTCGGGTGCATTTGTCAGTCCTGAGTGGTCATTCAGGTGAAGCCCACGGGTTCCAGGCCCGACAGCAGGCTGTGAGCTCTCTGGGAGAGCTTTTGTAATGTCCCACATCATATTGGATTTGCTGGCCTTTTGTTTGGCCCGTCCAGAGGAGCCTTTCCATGTAACAACGGCGGTTCAGGTGTTGCAGAAAGGCCATTGTTGGCTTTCTTTGAGCGTTTCCAACATCGAGCTAACCAGCATTTGGCCGCTGTCTTGAGGTGTTGCAGCAGGATGCATTAAGATGTCAGTGCCGTCGCTCAAGCCTTAAAGCATCAACACAAGCAACAAATCACCCCCGACTGCAGGCTGCTTTAGGGGGTTCGAAGCAAAAGATTAGTGGCGAATGACATTTGGCAGCCGTGATAGGGACCGAGCACTCGGGGCCGGATGATTTAAGGTGTCTCGGTGTTCTTTTCTGGCACGGCGTCGAGCACTTTAGATCACCTCCTAATCATGATGCTTAGAGAAATATTTGGAAGCGTATGTGGTGGATATGGAGGGCGTATATGGCTCCCTCAGGCACATTACCATAAGCCTTTAAGTGCTTAAAGAACACACGTGAATCTGCAGGAGGGTATTTATATATGCCTATATTATCATGCACCTGCCTGGTTTCTTTTCTCAGCTGAGGGCACCTACGGGGCTCCCGGTCACTTGGTGCGACCCGTCCTCCGGCACAGACTAAAGGCTTTTGCAAAATTTGCAAGAGGCCAGCAGATTCGGTTTTCTGTCTGCAACCCTGGAGGAAGCGAGAAGGACAAAGCAGCAATGTTGGCGCTCTGGGGTCACTTCCTCAACTCGATATATATGACTCAGTTGAAGGTGTTATCACGCTTGACTTCTGAAGGAAGAGGATTAGCGAACACTTAGCAGGGAAAAGGCTGGTTGGAGCTCAGCTGCAGGATATAATACAGCTCTTACCTGTAATATCCACAGCATACCTGGAGGATTAGGATTAGGGGGTACAGAGGTGTTTTTACCTGCTTTGAAGAGAGTGTAACCATTACATGAAACATATCTAAAAGAGTTATTATCCACACTGCATTGACGGCACACAGACTCTCGTCTTTTATCAAAAGAAGTTCTTCTTTTACTCCTCCACATGAGCTAAGCTAATGATCTGCTAGCTCACGTCCTACACTTTTGACTGTAAAACACATATTTGGAGACTGTTTTCGCCTCCTTTTCTCCAACAGGAAACAGAAAGTCAGTCAATTTGACAGACGCCAACAAAACTGTAACCAAATGAAGCCGGTGTCCAGACCGACCACGTGAAGCGGTAGCTGAACCATGTTGTTGGGCTGTTCTTTTCCGCTCCTCTCTCCAGCTCTCTTTTCTGGCGGTGGGCTGCTCTATTTGCGCCAAGGGTATTGATGGAGGTGGCGGGTGAGGTGAGGCTCAGCATGGTAATCACCTAAAGGTGGGCTGGTTGCTATGGCGTCCCACAGCTGCACAGTGACAGCAGCGAGAGCCCATTGAGGTGCAGGAGGAGGGAGCTGTGGACAGCACTGAGGATTCCAGACGCATGCACACACATGCAAAGCACAGGAGTAAACAGGCTGATGGATCTGCAGACCACAGCACACTGAGATTAGTCTATTTCTGAGCATTTAAACACAACAGCAGAAAGACTCACAGCGTGCTGAGGTTGTCACCTTCGGTACATCAGAATAACCGTTCTTGGCAAGCAGCATATTCACACACAGGCGCGGGAGTGTGAGAGTGGGAAAGCGAGCAAGAGCCGTGCACGGTAAACATCTGAAAACACAGCAGCACACTGGCAGCGGGGGACAATATGTGCTGACAGCAAACTGTGCCGACTCGACGCCGCGTGCACGGAGCCACGGGGACGTGGGTTCCAAATGCAGCCAGCTCGACCCAGACTGAGACAAACACGCTGTGTTTCAAATAAAAGGAGAAGAAAAGGATGTTTCAATTCACTTTTCTTCTTATTTATTTGAGGTTTCATGTGTGCCCTTTAGCACACAAACAGGTAGCACCTATGTGTCGAAACCCCCCATCCTGGGCAGGGAGACGGAAGCTAGAATCCCCCAGAACAGCTGCTTGTTGTTGCGTCAGGGATAAAGGCTCTTCTGTGACAACAGAGTAGTCATTTCCTATCAGTATTTAACAACAATCCATCCATCAGGAACTGATGAAGTTACGGGCTGAAGAGGAGGACACAATCGGACTGAGGGTGCACCATCCTGTGTAGCGCAGTGCTAATGCTAACAGCCACCTCGCAAACCTCACAAAAAAAGGGATTTAGAGCCAGCAACAATAAGCTCAAAGTCTAATCTTGGTGCCAGCTCCTTCCAGCCTTGCTTTTAATGGGTAAAGAGTCAACAGTAGCGAGCTAATATTTAACCGACTCTGGTTTGGCCCGTCTTAAACAGGTGCAGGATAAGGAGATAGCGTCATTCTCCTTTCACCTCGCACACCTCGCCGCTTTTCTCACAGCACACAAAGTGCTTTACATCCAGCTGCTTAGGAAGGGGCCTCGGACTTTATGGCAGTGTGACTGAGCAAATCAAACCTATTAACATGCTGGAATTATCTGTTCATTTTGCCTTTTTGTTCAGCCCAACAAAGAGATTCACATGAAGATCCACCTTCCATTATGCAACGACCCCCCTAAAAACTATTTTTATCAATATCCTGCAGCACTAAATTTTGTAAACTGTATGTTTTCTGCTTCAAATATATTCCAAATATGAGCCGTATGTCTTTCTACTGTGTGTTTCTGCTAAATGGACATAATATGAGCTCTATTTTTAGCCTCCTGAGCAGTCTGCATTAAGCCACTTGAATCCACTTACAGCTAAAGGCAGGTGGGATCGCCTCTATATGTACAGATTTACCTATTGAGAGGAGTCCTCTGTGTGCCTAGACCTCCACAGAAGCACCCCCGTTTTACTCTCCAGTTCTACCTCAAAAGTTGCCGGTAAATGGGGTAATCTCCTGGCCCATCGCCCCCTCTCCCTGGATGGATGAAACTCAAGTTCCCCCATCGCAGCATTTAGCCCCCCGGCCTGCCCATTCCCGGTTACTCTCTCTCTCTCTCTCTCTCTCTCTCTCTCTCTCTCCTATCTAATCACAGTCCATTAGTCGCCCCATTAAAATTCTTTTGTCCAATTTGGGAGGAATGCAACCCTCGTGGAAAAACAGAATGAAGCCACAATAGGGCCTTTTCAAATCACGCTCGACTTTTATTACCGAGCCGCTGAGGAGCGCCACCCACTCCACACACAGCCGTCTGTGTGTGCGCGCCCAAGTGTGTGTCGTGCAAACACAACCTGTGCTGCTCAGACCCACGACTTCCTCACACAAACCAACAACGTATCGTTTAAAAGTTTGATCGAGTCACCGTGCGAATGCTCTCTGAATGTAAATGGATGAAAAAGAAAATATTTTGGTTTCTATGTGCCTGTTTGGTCATGTTCCCCTCCCAGTTTTGCTGCCTGGTTGCCCCTAGAGACAGAAAATTCCTAAAAACGAGACGCATCCAGCGCCCGATGCCCGACCACGGGCTGGATCTGTCAGCACCGTCGGACACAGACCCACGAGGACAGACAGGAACGACAAACAGAGACAACCTGATAACAGACAGGAAGGATATTAAAGGTCCCTGCTGTCGAGAAGAACACGGGTAAACATGGAATACAGGCGACTGAAGCGTCCCCGACTGACGGGGAGGTGTGTGTTCATGTGTGTGTCTCTGTGTTGGTTTCCATTACTCCCACACTCTAATTACCAAAGGAGACCACTGTTGCTATACGTGAGGGGGGTTTCCATCACCAGTAAAAGGCTGTGTGTGTGTGTGTGTGTGTGTGTGTGTGTACGTTATAGCCACGGCGTGAGTAGCGTGCATGTGCGTGAGTAGGTGTAAAAGGCCACGGAAAGAGGAAGTGGGCCGTTACGCTAGGTGTGGAAGCGCCGCCGCTCGCCTGCACCGCTGCTGCTGACTGGTTCACTCACTGCCTGCTAATATGGAGCCGCTATCGGCTATCGCGGCCCACGGAGCCGCCATCACGGGTCAGAACCCAACAAACCGTAGGCTCAAGGTCACGAGGAACAAAGGAGCAGGATTCGTTACGCTGCAATGGCTCTGCAAAGACTCGTTAGAAACTACAGAAGATGGTAACCAAGACAACGTCCTCTTCAGCTGAACCCACACAAGCAGAGTTTAGGGTTCAAGCTTCTTTCATCCCTTCATAAAATCCCAGTTCGGCCTGGATCAGACAACTGGGAAGCTGCGTGTCCACCGAACATCTGCAGGCTGATGTGCTGACTTATCAGATGGAGGACGGCGTTTTAAATCACAACATGTCAGGGGCTTCCTGCAGCCTATTGTTGCCAGTGGACGCTCATTTCCGACACCAACGGTCATGACAGCAGAACCTTCACAGAGCCACACTCGTCACCCGGCCAGCAGGTCCCTGGCAACAACCTCCCAGGTCTCCATCACCCCATGGTCCCCCCCCCTCAGACTTCCCAGTCCTCTGTGTTGGCTAGTGGGTGGTGCTGCTCTTCGTAGTCCTCATGTCCCTTCTTTAGGACAGGCTGAGGAGCTTCCAGAAGGTTCTGGAGGAGCTACGACTGTTGAATGGAGGACAGATGTAAATGTGAGATGGTAGCAGATGAGAAGAGGAAGTCAACACCAGTGTCACACATGGAGACGTAGATGTTGGGAATTCTTCTAAATTCTCTGCCAAATGGGGCAAAACTGCTGTGTTTGTGATTCCTCCACAAACAGAAAATAACAACATTGCTGGATGACTTTTGATCCAGACACAATCCTTCATTGTTCCAGCTGACATGTTTCTCTTCCTTTCATTGGCCTGATGTCTTCCACCTGTGTCTGCTCGCTCACCTGTGTTCCATTAGCCCCCCCCCCCCCCCCCCCCAGTATAAATAACTCCTGGAGGCGTCTTCTCTCATCCAAATTAAGAGCATGGCTGCTTATTTGCTCGTACCCAGTTCCACTCTCTTTTCTGTTGCCTCTGGTGAATCACTTGCCGTGAGGGTCCTGAAAATGAAAGTCAGGATGAACCGGGGTGGCCTCAAAAGCTGGATTTTGACTTCAATGTGAGACATTTGGGCTGCCTGTGATCACTGCATCATTATTTGATAACCTGCAGGGAGAGAAGACTCAAAATCAGTGAAACCCTCTTTGGAAAATCTTAATTAATTCCTTTTTATTTCTGTTTCTGACACAGATGTGAGTACAAACGGGAGCAGCTCCACCAAAGGCTCCAACACACACACACACAGGTTATCTCACAGTTCTAAAAGGCTGGTAAAAACACAATAGCCAACAGTCCTTCACATTTAATTAATGAGGCTATTCATACTTTTATGGGGTATAAACACCAGTGCTGCTCCGCGTGTTTGTCATGGATGCAGACTGTTGTTAAAGGATGTTTATTGGAGGTGGAATGTGTCTGAAGAGCCTCTTAATCACCAGTGAGCATCAACAGTGAGGTGACGAGCTGAGCAGAGACGGGAGGTGTTAGCGTGAGCTGAAGCCACGACCACGAGGACGGGCGGCGCTTCGCGCTGGTGATGAGGAGGAGGCTGATGCTGTTATTTACGTAACAGCTTGGAACCTGCAGCCGTGAAGGTCTGAGCATCAGCGCGCTGGGAAAGAGGAACCCAGAGAAGGTAAACATCTTTGTGTGTGTAGGAGACTCAGGAAGGAGAGCAGATGCTCCACGCTCTCAATCAGTCACGTCACATCCAGGACACATCCAGGCAGGCTCACCTTCAGCACCGCCACGCCACTTCCTGCAGTGCACGCGCTCCGTGTGTGTGTGTGTGTGTGTGTGTGTGTGCGTGTGTGAGTGTCAGAGAGATACACGAGGCATCGGGTGCTAATCTAAGCCAGGTGGCGGAAGACCCCGTCACTGTTGTCATGAATGTGACAACAAACTGCAGGAACCTCACACCACACAATGACCTCACAATGAGGAGGAAATGTCGCTCTGTGTGTGTGTGTGTGTGTGTGTGTGTGTGTGTGTGTGTTCCATTCGAACTTCTCTTTTTAACACTAATTCTTTATCTCCTGTAACTCTGGAACAAAATAAGTGTTTAACGAGAGCTTCTCCTGCTGTTCTTTTTATTTTTCTGTGTGTGTGTGTGTGTGTGTGTGTGTGTGAGAGAGAGAGAGAGAGCGAGCGCGCGAGTGCAGGCGTGTTGCTCTCGTGCACAGAAGCCCACCCGTACTTTGGCACATGCAGGTGATTGGGGTCCTGCTGGAGTGTCAGCTGGTGTCAGAGGGCTGTTTACTTACCATGACGGATGGGAGTGGGGGGGGTCACCTCAGAGGCAAGCATTTCATCTGAAGCCCCCTCTGACCCACACGCACGCACGCACGTGCACACACACACACACACACACACACACATGCTGCAGCAGCCACATTGTCTCTGCCAGTACAGCTGAATTTATGTTTTGTGGTGTCTCCAGGCTGGATAATGTAAAAACAATGACAACCACAACCAAACACACAAAGTTACTAATATTGTGTTAAAATGAGCTTTTTGGATTTTGATTTTCAAAATAAAGCGAACAAAGTGTTTCATATGGGAGGTAAAGACGCTATATTTAAAGAGTATTCTTCAACATCAGGATTATGACACCACAGATTACGCCGGGAAAACACCGCAGGGCTGAAAACAGACGTGTTACATCCGTGCACATTATAACGTGCACACTCTTGGACTACACAGATTGTTGTTTTGCCATATTATATTCCAATAAAACTTTAATTGAAGTCACTGACTGGAGTGAGCCAGTCAGCCAGAAAGGCCATCACACACACGCACGTACACACACACACACACATACACACGCACACATACACACACACGCACACACACTCCAGCACACCATCACCACCATTAGTTAGTGCCTCACACAAACGCTGCTGTTTTGTGCTTAATAGCAACAATTACACAAACCTTCCTACTGTTACAGAAACCATGTGGCGTTCGAGGGCCCTCTGTAATTTTCACCTCCTCTTCTCTCCCCCCTCATTTCCATCACTTTGTCACTTTGTAAACAGGCTGAAGCAGCGTTGCGGTCGGCTTCATACCTGTCATGTGACACAAGACTTGAACTTTGATTGGGAGACAAAGAGGCCGTCAGTTGTTTGACCATCGTCGTCTGAGATGTGATGGTGCTGATGTGGGATGAGACAGGTGGGGGTTGGTGGGGGTTGGTGGGGGGGGGTGTATATCCACCTGTTAAAGTCCATAAAGGACATCATCTCTAATGTCATAATCCTGATGTTGAAAAATACTTTTTTACTCTTCTTTTCCTTCCTTATGAAACATTTAGTTCTCTTTATCTTGAAATTCAAAATAAAATAAAAAAGCTTATTTCAATACAATACTGGTAACTTTGTGTGTTTTGGTGTGGAAGCAACGTTGATTTTGTGTTATACAGCCTGGAGACAAAGACCACAGCTGCTACTTCAATAAAACCCATCAAATCTGTTATTCTAATAAAATAACTGACTGATGATTTTCCATAATTCCTTTTATGTTTTCTAAGATGATATCCCGAACCTCTGAGGTGTATTTCAAAGATAGAGGGGTGCCAATGTACACATGGAAAACGTGTTGGTGGACTGGTACCAAAGGGAAGTCCCATGTGACAGGAAATGTGCGTTTGACTCGCCACAGCCAGGGAGCGTCCTGGTTATTCCCTGGAAAAGTGCAAATATGTGGAAGTTTAGGAATCTGCAGCTGAGTTTAGAGCAAAGGGAATAACTTCAGCTTGCCTGCGGGCTGCAGCAGCGCACAAATGGGTCGGAACATGTTTGCCTGTATTCCTGAATCTTCCCGTTTGGAGCTGTTGTCAGATGAAAAGAAACCGCGTGATAGATCCTGTTCGCCGTTGTAGCCTAATAGCTCTGAGCTGTTAAAGAAAGATAAGCAAAGAACACGAGAAGTGCCCCTGGCGGCAGAACGGCTGGTTTAGTGAGAGGGAACTGACGTGACCCTGGAATATTCACACATGTTGATTCTGTGGTTTCGCCCCACCGGTGCGCGATCGCACTCGTTTCCCTGGATTCAGACAGATGAAGGTGGGATCTCCGCGCCTCATTCGTTCCGGTTAAATCCTAAAAACTACAGTCAGGTAATGAGAGAGAAGCAAAGATTGTTGAAATGAAGAAAACTCCCTCTTACCTTCACGCAGGAACTTATCAAAGATCTAATGGTGCTAATGGTGCTAAGATGCTAGCAGAAGCCGTTCAGGAGCCGCTTCCTGAGCGCTGCGTTTTAAATTTAGTGGGTTTTTTTTAAAGCCACCCCAGGTCCTGCAGGCGCTGGAACTCATCTTTCACTGCTCGCATGATCAATGATGCGGTTATATATTTAATGTGTTATAGATTACCAGCAGCCTCCTACATGTAATTAGCTAAAAATGGTTCTTTAATGAGCCTGTGCCTGAGGTAGCAGGTGAGAGGCCTCTGCTTTCTGCTCTGAAACACTTCTTTGTTGTGTTTACTTTGCTGGATGTAAGGGTTTGAAAGAGAAGGTAATTTAGTTTTTGTGTGCAGCTGACAGGGTTTAAGGGTCCTTCCACTTTGCCGTTCCACTTTAATTACTCTTTTGTCTCAGCTGCCAGCGGCCTGAAGAGCCTCTGAGCCCTGGGCTTTAACAGGCTGGACCCAGCTGGACCAGGAACAGGAGCGGGCTCCACTAAATTACCCTCAGCAGGGCGCCTGCAGCGGCGCTTTCAGCGTGTTTTCACGAAGCACAACAGGGTGCAGGATACATATTAATTATATTCAGCTTCGGCAGCAACATTTAATACTATTTTATTCATCCAGCACGGGGACTAAAAAGAGGAATATTGAATAGGAGGGAACGTTTGTGACGGGCAAACAGAGAACGCACGTCTAAAAGGTGTATTTCTGAAAGCGGCGGCCCGCCGCACGGCTAAAGCGGCACAAGGTCAAAGCTGCGGCGCGACATTTGGCGTCCTTGTCGCATGTGTCCCGGGGTCGGGGCGCTGACAGCGCCGCGGCGGGGCCGCGCCTCCATTAATGATGACCCCACTCTCCCAGGGCTGGAGTCCTTCACCAGGCCCTCTCTCCCACCTCATTCCTCAGGTTCCAAACACAGCCGCCATCCCTCAATGGCACATAACCCCGAAGACGGGACAGGCCGCATTCATCACACTCAGCAGGGCAAATGA